>NC_035924.1:1188651-1227225 GCF_000348985.1 Huiozyma naganishii CBS 8797
CCTCCAGAGTCTTGACCAGCCGAAATTAGGGTTCTCCTTTATGGACGTGAACAGTGCCCAGGTGTCCAGCTTGCCCACCGTGAGCACTGTGGAGCAGTTCCCAGTTGGTGTTGCATTGTTCTTTGGGGAAACAACTGGGACAGCCGGTAGTGCCACGGTAGTATCAGGCACCGTGGCAGTGTACATCGGGAAGAAATCGATATCCTCATCAACGTTCCTCCTCTCCTCTTGCAACTCCTCTGTTCTCCCCTGGGAACCCACAAGGAGTTCAGAGACCATCCCCACTTGCATTAGAATCCGACATGTATCAAACGGTTGCACCAGCAGGGACTTAGCGTACGATTTCAGCACCGTGTGCAACAGAAAGTGCTTCCACCTGTTGACGTTCAAGATGGCGTTCGAGGCGTTCGAGAACTGGTTGTTCAGCGTGCGCGGCGCCGTCTTTTGCACGAGAAACTCGTTCAGCGCCTTGTTCTTGACCAGCCCACCAGCAGACTTGTCGTACAAGCTGAGCTTCGACGTCAGCGTGTTCCCGAGAGGATCCACAACACCCTTGTCCGGACGGAACACGGCTGAATATCCTACATCAAAAGTGTCGGCATCGTAGTACGGCCGGTTCACCAACCGACTACCGTTCTCCAAAGACATAACGGCACCAAACGATCACCTTGCAGAGAACTCCAGCACAACTGGAACTGTCGCACATAAGGCGATGCCCACAGTGTCTGATATTTCAACGTTATATATATATATATATAATATCTGGCAAGTATACCGTCAAGAGCAGATGTACTGTGGCCGAAGCACTCGCTTCCCTACTGGAAACTGTGCGGCGTAATCCCCGAATCATGATATTATGTAGATGTAGGAAAGTTGCGAGTGCGTAGCGGAATTACAACCAAGTTATCAACTTGTCAGTAGACTTTATCAATTTCTAGAAGAAAGCTTGTATAAGGTTCAGAGTGTGTAGGATATTGACTGGGAAAAACAGCCCTCGCCAGTTCCTTAACCGTCTACGAGTGGGTACCTCCTCTTGCGGTGCTGCCCACGCGGCTGGCCGCCGCTCCCGCACTACACTCTTGGGAACACATTATGTGTCGCTTTTTGAAGCATTTAAAACCTTTAACTGTGATGACATTCGCAGTCTTCGCATTGCCCTGGAGGTTTACCAGAGGGTGGGTACTCTGTGAGCTGTGCATATATTCAGGAATGGCGCCCCCCGGACTGATATACACGAGCCGCGCGGACACCGGCGGGATCCAGGAGACGGCGCAGGACGACACGGTGTACGTGTCGAGACTGTACTCGGAGTCCCTGCTGTCGAAGAGGAACGAGGTGTCTCTCAGCGCGATGTGCTTCCTCTACCAAGGGATCATTGCACACTTTCACAAGCGGTCGAAGACGCTGCAGGAGTTTGAGGGCATGTTGAGCGAGTTTGGTGCCAAGATCGGCCTTCGGTTGCTCGAACTTCTGAACTTCAGATCCTCGATCTCGCCGACCTCGGCGTCTGCGGCATCTGCGGCGAATACGGCAAGAAGCAACGTGTACTCCAGCAATATCTCCACACCGAACCTCACGAAACCAAGTGCGAATAGTGTCGCTGTGAGGGATAGCGCAAACTTATCGGACCCACAATTGGACCACTCTAGTAGCAGCATGTCCGCTGCGACTCCGGTGACTCAAGAGAAACGCACTTCTAATACTACAGCGAACACAGCGTCAACAGTGGCCACGGGCACAACGACGCCGCATAACAAGAACGAGTACCTGTCGGAACACATCACGAAGATGAAACGCCGGGATTTGAAGATTCTAGATATTTTACAGTTCATTCACAGCACACTATGGTCGTACCTGTTCCGCCACGTCTCTGACGATTTGGTGAAGTCCTCGGAGAGGAGCAATGAGTTCATGATCATCGACAACAACCCAATTCTGACGCAGTTCATCAATCCATCGTTCAATCACAACGGCTCTTGCGACTACTTCGTGTGCGGGATCATCAGCGGGTTCCTCAACAATGCGGGATTTCCCTGCGACGTCACGGCACACCCGGTCCCCCAGGGCGAGTTTGAGAGAAGAACGGTGTTCCTCATCAAGTTCAACGACCAAGTGGTCGAAAGGGAAACTTTGCGGTACGGCTGATACGCAGCTCTGTTTAAAATGTATTGATAAAAACAAGCAGTAAGTAATTTATTAGTGTAAGTTCAAAGAGTAGAGACTGTAGCAGTAACGGGTGAGTACTGTGATGTGTCGTCTGGATATAACTAGAATCCAATCGCTACAATAAGCAAAAAATATGCGCGAGCCGGGAATCGAACCCGGGGCCTAACAATGGGAATGTTAGATTTTACCACTAAACCACTCGCGCTACTCCTTAAAAAACTAAAAAAGTTCAACACCGTTATATAGTTCTAGTAGAATAGTTTATTGTTTCACTCAAAACGGCGTTCCACCCAGCATAAGCAGCTTATATTCTTCTTGTTAGTTCCGACAAGCAACCCAAGCATCTCCTGTTTATCAACGCTTTATTCCACATGATTAGCGGGCTTACTCCACAAAAAGACGCCTTCACAAGAGCTAGAATAATCTGGTGAAGAGTATCTCTCGCAACGGAAGTACAACGTACAAAGTACAAGAGAGACCTGGTTAACAAGCAAGCAAAAGGCAAACGAGCGATATCTAGGTGCTTGTAACCATCATGCCTCGATTGGTTGCGTTCCTCCTGACAATTTGTTACTTTGCAATAGTAAGCAGGGGGAGAGGACTGCATTGCCTTTCGGCAGTAAATTACTTCTAAAAACCACCAAGTAGAAGACTTACCACAACTGAAACCCAATTGTCAAAGATTCCCCTTCTGAATGAACACAGTGCCAACACCCCGTCGTACGTTCCCGATAGCACAGCACTGCACTGGGAAACTCAAAAGTTCATTGGATTTCCCAGTCAACGTGCATTGGCAATTGCCATAACCGCACCCCACAACACAGATGCAACCCGCAACGGCTCACAGATCCCATGGACCAGTATCTGTAGAGACCTCCCCCCCCACAGTCATCGGCCTCTGGAAAATTTTCACTTTTAACGAATTCAACAGCGCGATGAGCAACGGAGCACTGGGCTCGACCTTTTGTTCAATTGGTAGCTGGAGATCTATACTTTTGTGTTGGACAATTCATTCCCTCGTACCGGAGCTCATTACAAAACCTCTGTCTCCACGCACCCACACTCTCCTTGTTCCACACTGTGTAAAGGAAATGAAGTACGTTATTGAGCACATGGAGGATGGGTTCAGCGAGTGGGTGATACTAGAGTACTTGCAGATCCTGAGGGACGTTGGTCGCGAGAATCTCCACCTGACCTCTCTTCCCGAGGGCACCAAGGATCAGGATATCCCACAGAGGTTGCGCGATGCGGGTCTTCAGTGGTCCACGGGCGGACTGAAGAGCGCCGCCGAGACGGGGTCGCCCGCGATGGTCAACGGCCGGGTGTGTCTGCTGGACCCTCGCGCTGAACAAGATCTGTCGCCCGAGGACGCAACGCAGTTCGACTACTTCGTGTTCGGTGGGATCCTAGGGGACCACCCTCCGCGCGACCGGACGAGCGAGTTGAAGGAAATGTACCCTGGCATGCTAGTTGGGAGACGCCTGGGCGATAAACAAATGACCACGGACACAGCGGTGCGGACGACACAGCTCGTACTACGCGGGCAGCAGTCATTGAGCAGGATCCAGTTCGTCGACTACCCGGAGTTCCGCTTCTCGAAACATGAGGCCACGGAAATGCCCTTCAGGTACGTCGCGGACACCGCCTCGGGCAAACCGATCCTCCCAGAGGGGATGATGCAGCTGATCAAGGAGGACTCGCAACAGACGCTCGACGACTTGCTCCTGTAGCACTCTCTTGCACTGTGTAGGAGCGATTATATAAATTATTTCATAATTAAAGATCCTCGACGTCGTCCAAGACACGCTACTCGTCAAGTGCAAAAGGTACTGCTGTAAAGTGCTTCCCTGCTACTCTTTGTCTATTACTCGAAATGTCCACTCTCATCAAGTCTGCCAAGTCCATTGTCCCGCTATTGGACCGTGTTCTCGTCCAACGGATCAAAGCAGAGGCCAAGACAGCCTCTGGGTTGTTCCTACCGGAGAAGAACGTCTCAAAGCTGAACCAGGCCCGCGTTCTGGCTGTGGGCCAAGGGTTCACCGACGCTAATGGCCACAAGGTGGTTCCCGAGGTGAAAGTTGGCGACCAGGTGCTGATCCCACAGTTTGGTGGGTCCACCGTCAAGTTGAGCGGCGGGGAGGACGAGGTTATTCTGTTCAGAGACTCAGAGATCCTTGCCAAGATCAACGAGCAGTGATGTGCGTTTTCAATGTTCCACGGCTGCTCGTTTGTTAGCCGGCCAGCTTACGCTCTGCACACTTTTCTGTAAATAGCGGAACCAAGTCCACCGTGTCAAACAGCCGTATATAGTCTCGCTACATAACTGTTTAATCGATTAAAATTGTTGATTTTGCTCTGCCTGTCGCCTTTCGTCCCATTGTTTAGTTTTCAACTATGGTCGCAGTTGAAGTGCTTTAGGGTGTGGTCGTATTCATCCTGCGTTTGGCACACCTTCATGAACCACCGCTTTGGGAAGTGGTCCGTGCTTATTAAAACCCCTTCCCACGTCTTCTCAATGCTGTTATCAGACATGTGAACAGTGTCGCCAGTGTTCCTATCTGTGAAATCTTGTGACCAAGGCAATCGGTGCAGAATCAGCCGGTCCATTTTATTACAAGACTTCTCGGGGCCAGCAACGACAATAGTCCCCGGACCATCATCTCCAAACCGCAGACAAAACCCCTTCACTTGCAGCTGCTCGCTGTTCATCTTCAATTTGTATCGTATGGACGGGTTCACGAGCTGTTTGAATCTGTATATTTTGCATGAGGCGGACCCTGCCCCCGTGTTAGTCTTAGATGAATTTTCTGCAGTGGCCGCCTCCTGGCGTATCTTGCGAGCAGTATCGTGCCTCTCTTGGTTGATTCTCTCGTGTTCTTGCCTCCTGCGAGCTACTTGTTCTTTAACCTCAGCCTCGTACAGACTTGGGTTCGAGATATTGAAATTGTTCTCGAGCACGTTCATCATGTTCTGCAGCTTCACTTTCGGTTGCGGTTTGGCAATTAAACCCAACTTCAGTTTCTGCTCCTCCTCTTTTCGTAGCATGTCCCTCCTGTTCCTCCGCAACTTCTTACGTTCCTCTTTGGTCAAGTACAGCCGGTGTTGCGTCCCCACAGAATCAGGCAACTGCTTCATCGGTATAGGGTGTACCACGTAGTGTATCGATACTGCGTTATCCTCTGCGGCAACTCCATCGTCATCTTCATCGTCATCCGATACATAGTCCGCATCGAGATACTTCAGCATAACTTCATGGTTGTCGTCGACATACGGGACATCCCACCATTCCATCTCGGGGATATCTTCAAACCTTTTTAGGTACGCAGCCTCCCCAAGTTCAGGATCCGGTATGCGGCCACTAGCAATCTCTTGAGCCTCCCACTGCCTTCGCTGCAACTCCTCTTCTTTTCTCCGAGACTCTTCCTTGCGCTGTTCTTCCAACTCAGCCTTCCTCTGCTCACGCCATAGCTGCGCATCTCGAGCCACTTCCCCTGGTCTAATAAAATGGCCCCAACCGCGCCCGCTTACTACCTCGCGCCGTGCCGCTCCCGCTGCCACTGCCACTGCCACGACCGCGTACCTCCTCCAGGTACGGATTCTTCCCATCTCGATCTCTTGCGTGCTTCCTGATAAGATTGATGTTCGATGACTTCAGCAGCGGATGCAATTCAGTATCTAGCCCTCTCTTATTACCACCGCCACTCATGATCGACCTTGTCTCAACGTTCATCTCTTCCAAGCAGGTGCACCATCTCATCTCAACGTTTAAGAATGTATTTATTTACGTACATGTTCCATAAGGTTTGCAGAACTAGGTACCAGGTTCATAAAAAGGGTATGTCTGTTGCACCGTCCACGTTATCCCCACCACCGCGTGCTTGTGGGTTTCGTGGAAGAGGTCTTCCACAGCGCAGAGAAGAATCCTGGCTGGTTTTCAGAAGACCCACGGTCGTCCGTCTCGTTGGACCTCACTTTCCGTAGTGCAGTCCCGCCAGATCTCTTGCCCGAACGGGCGTGTTCCCCGCGCGGGGAAGTCTGTCTTGACCCTGAGCCCGAGCGTACTGGGCTCAGCGATGATCCGAAACTCGCATCGATGCTCGGAGTCGGGCTCATCTGCGACGATAACGTACGCGATGAGTGGCCCGCCTCGACGAAGTGTTTGGTGGGGAGTGTATTGCGTAGCGGGGACATGCTCGCCCTTGTCTGCGATAGCGAGGGGGAGCTCGAGTGCGAGTGCTGTTTCGAGTGCGACAATGCCACCTCGATCATCGACTTTCTGACTTTTGCCTTTGGTCTATCCGCAATCAGTGGTTGACTCTCGACGATCGATTTGTTCACGACCCGGTCCAGAGATGCTAGCGAGAATTTACCCTTCAGCGGTGCATCCTCGTTCACTGTGGAAGCAGCCAAAAACTGTGCTTGTACCTTCAGTTCAAACTGAGACATCGCCTTCGCAGCTACGACAATTACTGGGGTAGGTGCCGTAGTAACGAAATTGTCGACCAATAGTTTCGACTTCCACTCAATCTGAGAGGAGGGTCCCTTCTTTGACAGAACAAAGAGGTCCGGAGTGTAGACGTTGTACATATCCTGCAAGACGTCCCGCGACTTCCCGATGACAATCTCCACAGTGACCTTGATAGATTTCTTGCTCTTCGAGAGCAAGACAAAGATGTAAAAGAGCAAGTCATTCATTTTCTCAATGATCGTGTTCTTGTCGTAGCCGGAAGTCCACTCCTCAAGTAGCTCCTCCTCCAATTCGTCGATGTTGTGCACATCCAAAGATTTTGTCCTCTGCAATAAGTCATCATCGGCGGCGTTGTCCTCCTCATGATCCGAACCACCGACAGATCTAGTCCGCACAAGGGACCTCCCGCGGGATCTTGAACGCGAGCTCGAACGGGATTCGGATTTATTCCCCTTGCTCTTTTCACTTCTGCGTCTGATTCTGAACTTGGGGAGATTAGCGACTACTATAATGTGATCCGTGTCTTTCGCCAACGCATCGATCGTGTAGTCTAGCGCGACCCACGTATGTTTTCGCCCGCTGATGTGGCACAGGATCGACCGTGGGGTCACCGCGTACCCTGTCTTCTCGGACATGATCTTCAGTTTCCGCTTCTGCTCCTTTGTCAGGGGCGTGTACCCGTCCATATTGAGTGATTTCGAATCTAGTGGGTCCCTCTTTGGCGGAGGTGGCGAGAGGATCTGAGGGTACGTAAACACGGTATCTCTGTGGTCCACTTTGTCCTCGATGAGCAGTTTTTTCTTCAACCACAGCTCGTGCCAGTCCCCGTACGCCCTGTTGACGACGAGACAGTCGCTCACGATCGAGGGTCTGCTCGGATAGTCTTCTCTCACAATCTTCCCGTTCTCTGCAATCTTGAACATCTTCTGCAACGCCTGCGGGGAAAGTGCCGTGTGTTTACTTGGCGGAGAACCGGGCAAGCGGGACTTCCTCGTCTGTTGCGGATGCCGGTGAGGGTACTGCGTGCCAACGGAGCTCTCCGAGATGGACCCGCACTCGTTGTCATACCACTCGTCCATAGTGAACGCATCGGGGACCAGTGCGCTCGGATTCGGCATCTGCACCCCGGGGAAATCGTACCCCTCGTAGTGTTTCTCGAGGAGCTTATCCCTCGACGACGTCAGCGGCACAGTGTTGAACGACACGCAAGGTTTCAGCGACAAATATGGATAATTCTTCTTCAGCGCCTTATCCAGCAGTGCAGACTTGGGCGGGCGCTCACCACTACCGCTTGAGCGAGGATACAAGTACCCGATATCCTCCCTCAGCAACTCCTCATCCGGGTTCAGCTTCAAGTGCCGGTAAGCGTCCGAACCGGGCACACTCTCCGGCTTCATCACAGCAGCACCAGCAGCACCAGCAGCAGAACCTGTAGCAGACATCGACCAGGACACAGGGCACAGCTCTCCACTCAACCAAACGACCGGAATCACCTTCGAGACCGTCTCTTGTTCTCGATGAAATTTTTCACATACAAAAAGAAAGATAGTGGGGCACATTACGACTCACTGCGGGGCACGCAGGATGACTCCGCTTCGTATAGACTCTGCTCTCCTGTCTATTCGCTGTGCGGGGATGGGTTCTTGGCCGCCGCGATCGCACGGGCACGGTCGTCGAGGCGCCGTGCTGGTCCGTAGCCTTCGAGCAGCCCAAGAAGCAGCCACGCGGTGCGGTCCTGGGACCGCGTCCGGTAGTACTGCAGCTTGGGCACGACTATGAACAGTGTCTCTGCGGCGTGAGCAACAAACTCAAGGACAATAATCGCGAGGAGCACGCGGTCGTTGTCCAAGAGGGCGAGGACCGCTGCAGGGAACAGGGGCAGCTTTCCCAGGCAGTACAGTGCCGGTCTGTACACGTAGCACAGGGTCGGCAAAAACACACCGCCCACAATCAACCAATCTAGCACCGTGTTGGGCGGGATCACCTCGCGGATCTCGTAGGGGGACAGGCCCCTCACTTGACAGGCCTCGTGGGCCATGGCGCGCACCGCGTCAGTAGAGTTCGCAGACCGGAACTTTTCCGGAATTGTCACACTCTTCTCCATCATCGACCCGTGCGAGCAGCTGTAGTCGATCGTGAGATTGTCACGGTCGACAGTGCGCAGTTCCACGGAGGTGATGTGTCTCTGCACACCGCCGTAAACGAACAGAATATCCTGGAGAGCAGTCGCCCCCACCATTGAGTCTTCCTTTCCACCAGTCATTTGATACACACACCCACTAGCAAACTATAGACAGCAGTATATAATACACTATATACAGACGCAAACAGGGGCCTTCTCTGTGAAGGTGTCAACAGCAGTGGTTTGTGGTGATCCTCTAAAGAGCTCTTTAAAGACGTCTTTTATATACAAAAACATCGGATCCAAAGAGAAGAATGCAGTCAGAGTGAAAGAGTGTGTCGAGCACGTCAGTAATATGAATCGGGAACAGCGGGAGAGGTTCAGGGACACGCACTTAAGGTTCCAGTACGACCTCTTGCACTACTTACCCCGGAGCAGCTCCACGGCACCGCTCGCTGGACTCTACTTGAAGAAATTTTACAATGCAACGAAGAGGTACCAATTGCAATTGCCTGCGCAGATCGTGCAGGCGGACGCGAAATTCTGCGGTCAATGCGGAATCGTACGAGTAGCACACCATAATCTGCTTGTGTCTAAGCAACAGGGCAGCTCTGGACAACCCTCCAATAGACTTCTATACACTTGTAGACAGTGTGGAAGAGAGGCTTCGTTCAATCTCGGAGAGGACCCGCCCCTCGAATCCCCAAAAACCGCTGAAAGTGATAGCACAAAAGTCTCTGCTCAGGCAGGGAAAGTTCAGAAGTCGGCAGGGAGCAGTGCGAAGGAAAGAGCGAAGAAGAGGAAACAAAACTCTCTCTCTAATTTACTGTCAAGGAAGAACGCGGAGCAAAAGAATAGAACCAGCGGCAGTGGCTCGTCGAATATCTTGTCCCTAGAGGACTTCATGCAGCAATAAGTACCTGCCTTTTAACTCATATATATATATATATAGAACTTTTCATACAGACGTATTCAGGATATCACTGTAATCCATCTCAGAGATGGTCTCGTCATGGTTCAGCTCGTGGTCACTGCCATCACTCACCGCGGAGCGCAAATTGGTGGAATCCTGGGTGATCCCACCGGACATGGAGCCCAGAGTGATCCCGTGCAGTTTGCCCTCGCTGTACGTATCCTTTCGAAGCGGGTTGACTACCTCTTCTATGTCGTCACTCGTGGTATCCATCTGGTGTAGAGATGACCTTCTTGTGTGTTTCCCTACAGATGCTGAGCCGTTTACCGTCTCTGAAGTAGACCTTTGGCCATCGGGACCGTGTGCACCGCTTCCAACGCTGTGGCTGTTGCTCGCACCTGGACCGTACACCTTCTTAAGAACTATCTTTCTTCTACAGATATTGGTCCACATACGTCTTCTAAACTGGCCATGAGTTCCGTCAAGCTCAATATCGTACACCCATTTGGACTCGGAATCAACCTCAACGTACTGTATGAAACTCTCCTCCACCCACTCTTTCGGATCAAGATCTAAGGTCCACCCTGACCCAGGGACCCATTCCCAATCCTCGGGCGGATGTACAAAGCTTAGTTCCTTACAGCAAAAATCGCTGATATTGAGCTCGTTGATTCGGAGTTTCGAAAACAGTGCATAGTCGTCCGTACTGAACCCGACTTTCCTCCACTCTTTGTGCTTGTCGGTCTCGCTGTACCTCTGGATTTCAAATATAGTAACTACTTTCTGCTCGCGTGCTTCAACAAATCTCATATGCTCGTACAATGTGTGCTCATATCGCCTACAAATGCTCAAATAATCGAGCCTTGTCTCCTCCGCATTCAGCCACTTCAAGATCCTGTCTTTGTTGGACGGGTGTGAAGCAATGATCCCGCCCCACCCAAGAGCGATCAAACACATCTTGACGGGCAAGTAGGGCCATATTCTCTCTAAAAAGATAAAGTTGAACAAGGCCACAATCAAAATGACAATAAAGGAAAGACTTGACACCTGTTCATTGATAAAAAAAGCAAACTTCTTCAAGATAAACACGGTAAAATCGTAAGCGTTAACGTACAACATCATGTGGTTTTGTAAATCCGTCAAATTCAAAATGAACTCCTGGCTTAGTTCGGGGACAGGGTCGGGAAGAATTGGCTTTCGTATAGGCGGTCCCTGTGATGGGGTTCTGTTTACATCCACAAGATTATCTCGAATGTGATTCGGTTTATGCACATGAAGATACTGCGGGACCATTATTCCGAAAAGCAAGCAGAAAGGTGGCCCACAACCAAGCACTGTAACGGGTTTCAACACCAAGTACGTGTAAATCAGCATGATGCACAAAGTCAGCGAAATGTTCTCCCAGTTGATGAAAGTGATGATCTCATCCAGCACTATGAATGGAATTCCCAACCTGGAGTTCATTTGAATAAAGTTTCTCGAGGTTATTGGTACAGAAAGGCCGGGTCTATTCTTGCCGTAAGCCATCCGTGTAGCAATCGTGGCCTTCGCAGTCTTCGAAGATGGTGGGAGAGCCATCTTGATGATTTTCTCCACCAGTGTATCCGTCATCATCTGTTGCAAAGTGGTCGATCGTCCTGCTGTATCGTGTGTTTTGTGAGGTAACGACCCCGTCGAGAAAGTTGCCCCACTGTTCGGGAGCGCTGCCTTGGGTCCACCCGCGACCTGGGCTTTCGAACCCTTATTTTGCACATCTTGCTCTTCCTCATGTTTCGGCACAATCTTGGTCCTCTTGGGCAACTTTACGGCCGGATGAGGAGGTTGTTCCCCATCCTTCCAGAAGAAACTTGTCATAGATTCCATACCGATCCCTTTGGTATTCGTTGCGGCACCGGTATATAGTTGTTTAAGTGCGGCGACACCTCCTGCAATTGATCTTTTCCACTTTTTTTTAATGTAAGAGCATGTGCACTTTGAACGGTTTAATCCCAACTCATTGGGTGCAATTAATGCTAAACACACTATCAGGTTTGAGTTATGACGATCTGCTAATTTACATAATGGTCTGCTAGTTAGCACTAATGTCTACGTTTCTTTTGCCGCCCTTTTGCACCCTCATCTTCAGACTTTCTTTTGGAAATGTTGTTCAAGAGCTTCGTATCGGGTACTATTGCATACTTCTCAGGTAATCTGGATGAGCAACTCTTGAGTGCTTTAACCTCACCGTGTAGTACAATATGAGCCATAAGCTTTCTTGACACGGAAGTTTCTCTCGTGCTTTCCAATTGAGAGATGTCGGGACTCGTTGCTGCGTATTCCGGGTATTGACTTTGACGCTCTTTGATAGTCATCTGCCAGATGCTGTTACATTGGTCCGTTATCTTACCTGCTTGCAGCAGTTGCAAGCATTTTTTGGTGACCCTGCGTAGTTGTCTTGATACTTCGTCGGAACTCATCCGACCGCGGCCTGGTAACTGAAGCATGACTGTCAGTATTTGAATGGTGAGTACGAACTCGTCAGGAATATCGCCATCTGCGTAGCATTCACAAGATTCAAATGTCACATCTTCGTATTCCAAGATTTCCAGCAGCGATGGATCCGTTTGAAGCAAGTTTGAAACGTTTACTAGTAGCTCTTCAGCCTTGGTATCTGGGTACTTTTCCATGAATATTTTGATAAACGTCTCCATGGGGATCTCTCCAAAGTCAAACTTTGAACCGTCGGGTTCAATGTAACCGTACCGTCTTAGTATCTCGGAGTTAGGGTGATCGCCATAAATGTTATAAATTTGTTCACCTTTCTTGATTGCCTTAATACTCCTCATCTCTAGCAGATTGCTACCGTGAATCAAATGGGCATTACATTTGTGGGTGTTTGAATTTAAAGTATCTGCTAGGGGAATCATGCATTTCAAAGATCTAACGTTCTCAGACTCGTTGTCGTCCTCTTCCTCGTCAGTTCCGCCCTCCTTCTCCTCTACATAATCTTGGACATCAAAAGAGTATGACATGATTATGCTCGCAACAAGAAGAAAATTCTCCCAAGTAACCTTCAATATATAGCTGTCTTTTTCTTTTAATGTGGACTTGTTTATTATATCAACGACGTTTTCGAACATCTCTTTTGCTTTATCTGCACCAACTCTTTCCAAGATCAAACTGGGCTTCAGTAGCTCCAATTCGTCGTCAGCCCAATATATCAACTGATTCATATCAGTCTTCTTTGGAAGCACTTGTAAATACGGCCACCATTTGCTCTTCTCTCCTACAACTTTCCATTCAAACAGCAATGCAATAATCAGACCCTCCCATTGGCCTACGCTCTCCACCAAGTGATTCTTGATCTCAGGATAACGCTTGCTCAGCTCGCAGTTTTCGACATTCAGCATCGTGGTCCTTGGAACCTCAAACAGAATTTCATCCTTCTCTATGTCTTCAATTGCAATAACACATCTGCCCTGGTTCACCTCACGCAAATCATCTACTTTGATCTTTGGAGAAAGCACAATTTCAGCTGGACCTTGTAACCATTCGACAAAAGCCCGCGTAGAATCAGCAAAATTAGCCATTCCTGTCTTATTCCCCCTTACGGAGTCGTACCTTACTTCATCAGGGCATCAAAAAACTTTTCACAGTTCATCAAATTTTAAAAGAATTTATATAATGTATAAACCGAAGAAAGATCATTCCAGAGTTAAAGCTGAATCAAGTCTCCTCCTCGGTCTCTATTGGAGTCCCTTCTTCGTGGTTTGGTTCCACGACCAGCTCTTTGTCTTTATTTACATGTACCTTGATGGTTTCTCCTGGCCTGATTTGACCCTTCAGCATGTAAGTCGCCATGGTGTTCAATATCTGCTTGTGGATAAGTCTATTCAATGGTCTTGCACCGTAGAAATGATCGTACCCATGGTCTGTTAGCCAATCCTTTGCCTCCAAGGACAAGTCCAGCTTCATCCTTTTTTCATTCAGTCTTTCTTGCACTTCGCCCACTCTGATATCTACAATGGACCTCAACACTTTTTTGGAGAGCCTGTTGAACACGATGATATCGTCAATACGGTTGATGAATTCAGGAGGGTATTCCTTCTTCATCTTGTTTATGACTTTCTCCTTTACTTTGGAGTTAATTTTCCCCGTATCAGAGCCATTCTTGCCCTCACCAACCGTGTCGTCCGATAGTAGGATATCCTGGCCAATATTCGATGTCATAACAATAATTGTATTCCGGAAATCAACGCGGTGGCCCAACGAATCCGTCAGTTTACCCTCATCTAGAACTTGCAGTAACAATTTCGAGACGTCTGGGTGCGCCTTCTCGAACTCATCAAACAACACCACGGCGTACGGTTTACGTCTGACAGCTTCAGTCAATTGCCCCCCCGATTCACTCAATACGTAACCTGGAGGCGCACCAATCAGTTTGGACACGGTATGCTTTTCTTGAAACTCCGACATGTCAAACCTGATAACGTTGGATTCATCGTCGAATAGAAACTGCGCTAGTGCCTTTGTTAGCTCCGTTTTACCTGTACCCGTGGGACCCAAAAACATAAAACTTGCAATGGGTCTTTTCTCGCTCGTCAACCCAGCTCTTTGTAGTCTCACGGCGTCTGAGATCGCATGGATAGCTTCATCTTGGCCAACGACCCGTTTTCTCAATGAATCCTCCATGTACAGCAGTCTCTCGTTGTCACCCTTCATGACTGTCTCCATGGGGATCCCCGTCATTCTCGCAACGACTTTCGATATATCATCGGAGGTCACCGAATCGTGGAGCAAGTTTTCCTGCGGTTCACTACCGCTCTCCTTCTTCTTATTTAGTTCGATCTTCTTCTCCAATTCCGGGATTGTGGCGTACCTCAATCTGGAGGCCTTCGTGTAATCGCCGCTTCTCTGTGCTTGTTCGAGTTCAATCCTGGCTTTCTCCAGATCCGCCTTCGATGTCTTGATAGACTCGATCTCCAATTTTTCTTTATCCCAAATGGTGGTCAGTCTTTGCAACTCATCGTTCTTCAAGTTCAAATCTTTTTGAAGCTTCTCCTTCCTCTCCAAGGAGATTGGATCCGTCTCCTTCTTTAGGGACTCCAACTCGATCTGAATAGTCATTATCTGCCTGTCCAGTTTCTGGATCTCATCCGGTTTCGACTCGTGTTGCAACCTCAAAACTGCACACGCTTCATCAACAAGGTCGATCGCTTTGTCTGGGAGGAATCTGTCGTTGATGTACCTGTTCGACAACACCGCGGCAGACACCAGTGCAGCGTCAGTGATCCTCACCCCGTGGTGTACCTCGTACCTCTCCTTCAACCCTCTCAAGATCGAAATACTGTCCGCGACGGATGGTTCATTCAAGATAATCGGTTGAAACCTTCTAGCAAGTGCTGGATCCTTCTCAATGATCTTAAACTCGTCGAGTGTAGTCGCAGAGATACAACGCAATCCCTTTGCGAGCCTGGGCTTCAAAATATTCGACGCGTCCATGGCACCCTTCCCGTCGGACCCGAGCCCCAAAAGCATATGCACCTCATCTATAAACATGATGACATTCTCGTCGACGTCGTCGAGCACACCCTTGAGCCTCTCCTCGAACTCACCCCTGTACTTCGCACCAGCGATCAGTGAACTCAATTCCAAGTTGTACAGCGATTTCCCCTTCAGGGACTCAGGGACCTCCCCGCGGACGATCCGCTGCGCGAGCCCCTCCACAAGAGAACTTTTCCCCACCCCAGCACGCCCAATGACGATAGGATTGTTTTTGGTCCTCCGGGACAGGATCTGGATTGCCCTCGAGATCTCCTCATCCCTACCGATGATTGGGTCCAGTTTGCCCTCCTTTGCCAAACTGGTCAAATCCGTCGCATACTGCTTCAAAAAACTCTTCTGATTCGGATCCGTTCGTAACTGAACGTAGCACCTCGTACTCGCTGGATAACGGTACATCACCTGTGGAAGAGCTGTCCTCGCTCCCCCGGTCGCCAGCCTCAGCAGGGACGCAGTCACCTGCGGCCTCATCGCCAGCCGTCTCGCACCATTGCATATTGCAGATCTAGCAGCAACCCTCAACATTACCCCAGCTATGCTCGCTCTTATCAAACCAAGTTGCTATACAGAAGCTCGAGGATTCCCCTGTGTAGTCACCTGCTTATATACGCTGACTCAACGGAGTCCAGCCTATTATAACAGATGCGGGATTACGGAATCCCTTAAAGGCAACTGAAAGAATAAAATCGAAGAAATCGAAGGAATGGCGGTAAGACGGGATGCCAATGATTAGGTGTTACCCGCAGGCTTCCAGAACTTTCTCGAACCGAGGAATCGGGAAATACATACACACCTGGCCCGATCCGGTAAAGGTACGCGTGCCTGGAATGTCCGGGGAACGCGTGTCCACCCACCCACCGGGTCTCCTATCCAGCGGAACAATAGCCCGCGCCGCGGCCCGCACGGCCTCCGCGGGACGGCATGATGTGGCAGTTACCGACGGGTGACGAATGGGTTACATAATAAGTCGCTGCCCGCGTTTCTCCCGCGACGCAAAACCTTAAAAAAAGAATATTCATGCAGGAGAAAATAGAGTTTGCTGCGGGCGGTTCTGTGCGGGCGGCAACCTAAACTGAGGAGATCCGATGAGTTCTGAGCAGTGGTATAACCAGTTGTACTGTGTTTCATCAAATACCATTGAGAGGGAACTTCATTACAAATACATATACAGAAATGAATAATGGTAATAATAATACTAATAATAATAATATTAACAAATTAAAAAAAGAGATGCAGCTTGCTGGATTGTCCTCCCAGTCGTGTGGGTGTGTTACGGTGGTGCGCTTGGGGCGACGTTGTTGCAGTTTCCAGTGACCGCTCTCAACTGCTGTTCCAACTGGTAGATCCTGTTCCTAAGGTTCAGGATCTCTCTTTGCAAAGCCTCGTGCTCGCGGTAGAGTTGTTCGTACTTCATCGCCTTGTCCTCCAGTAGCCGCATGTACTTCTCCTTCCGTAACCGGAACGCCTTCTGCGCGTTTCTATTCTGTACTGCGCGCTTAGAGTCCCTCAGCGATTTGAGATTCTTCGATATGTGATTGTATTGCGCCATGCCGTACAGATGCGACAGAGGAGGGTACTGCGCTTTCCTCTCCTCGTCGCTCTCGTCCTCCTCGTTTGGGGGTGGCGGTGGGGGTGCACCCACCGGTTGCTGTTGAGGTGGTAACCACACCATGGGCCTTTGGATGAACGTGCCAGCGGGGGCAAGTGGTGGTGGTAACGCCATTGGTGACGAAGAATATATGCTGTTGTTGGGTTCAGTAGTCGTAGTAGTTGTCTCGTGTAAGTTTGTGTCGTGCGAGGGCCCCGTCGGGCTGTTCTGCAACGTTACTGTGCCCGGATTTATCCGGGATGCTGTCGTCGTCACTGGTGGCTGCATCGTCCCTGGGAACCCCATACGCGTCTGTGCAGCGGCAGGGCGGAGCGGTGTCGGTATCCTTGTGACCACGGGGAACATGGGACCAGGGTATAGCGGCATCTGCGCCTGCTGGTTTATTCCAGGGTTGTTGCCCGCCGGTTGGACGTGTAACAAATGTTGTGGGTATGCAAACGTTGGTTGCGACTGTACCCCTGGGGGGGCACACTGTATGCCATGGTTACCGGGGAACGCACCAACAGCGTTCTTATGACTGAGGTAAATGATGCTATTATTATTATTGTCATTTGTATCATGAGGAGAATTGGCATTAATATTATCATTAGTACGGTCCCAGTTTTCATTACCGAGACCATCCACCAGACGATTTGTTGATCTTTGAACGGCGATGTGGTCCTGCACTTGCCCTCTGTACTCGTCTAGTGGGTTGGACAAATCTCGAATATTCATTGGATTTTTTTTCAACTGTTCCGCCGTTGCAGTATCTGTGCTATGCGTCTGGTCATTATTACTATTGCTGTTCACATCATTGTCGCTCATGTTTTGAGTTTATCTGTCGGCAGTCTGTGCGTATGAGTCAATGTTGCCGCTTTATATCACTTCCACCCAAAATATTACACACAAACACAGACAAACACACACACAGACTAACCTTGTTCCAGTTGATGTTAGTGTGTTAATTATTATCTTCGAAATTTTCGAATTTAATGCTCCTCTTCGAGAATAAACCAAAAAATGACGAGATAAGATACAAAGACACAAATACTGGCCTTCCCACTCTGTAAAATAAAATAATATGCCTATAGATCCTGAATGCTCCTGGCAAAAAGAGAAGACGGGGGAAGCGGGTTAGGTCCCTTTATTATTTTACTATTATTATTTTGAGGGACTGTTCGAGCCAGTATATCGAAAGAAAAAAAATATGGACCTGTACGGCGGGAGACAGACAGAATGATAGTGGTATTGATAGTAGTGATGGTGAACGGACGTTCCTTATATAATCCGTAAAAGGTATAGGTTCAAGTGGGAAAAAAAAATGAAATTTCGTCGAGGGAAAAAAAGAAACAAAAATTCACGACAACATGTCTGATTGCTCGCTTTGGGTATTTTCTTCGCAGAGTGAATAGTGAGGACAGATGGGAGAAGAACTCCCGGAGAACAATGGATAAAGGAGAAACTTTAAGGTTATGTGAGATTCAGAAACTTCGGGTCGGGAAGAAACGGGCAACAAAAAAAACCTAAAATATAATGGAATGAGATAGAGAGAAAGGAAGGTAGAAGAAGAAAAAAGCTTA
Source organism: Huiozyma naganishii CBS 8797 (assembly GCF_000348985.1). Classification (NCBI taxonomy): domain Eukaryota; kingdom Fungi; phylum Ascomycota; class Saccharomycetes; order Saccharomycetales; family Saccharomycetaceae; genus Huiozyma; species Huiozyma naganishii. Next base: position 1,207,030 of record NC_035924.1, read on the forward strand.
AAACCCACTCCCCTTGTTCTATTTTTTTCCAGCCCTCGACCACAGAAACAGCCGCAGAGAGGCGAAAAAAAAATCTGTCGGGGAAGACAAAGGCGGAGTCCACGCTGGTACCTGTTGTTCCGTATCCGTCATCGCCAGCCGTGACCGACAAAGGATGCATGGCCTAGGGTGGGGGATGGAGGCTGGGAGCTGTGAGGAGGTAGCCAACAGCTACTGGCCAATCGGAAAAATAATAGAGATAAAAATAACACAATACTTGCGAGTAAAAATAAACATTACGCCTCTACGAGAAGTTACTCGAGGCTGCCACGGTGGTGCATACCGGCAAAATATTAGTTTCATATCGATTGTATTTTTTCACTCCCCATGTGTATCTTGCTGCAACCGTGGGTTTTCTCGGCGTAGGTTACTGTATGGTCGTAGATGGGGGTAAACCCTCACATAAAGCGAAAAAAAGCAGCCCCCAAAGTATGCGCTTATGGGACTAAGCAATGACGGTGGGTATTTAAACCTTGGGCAAAGGTGGGCAAAACAAGTTGAAGAGCGCAGAAATCAACGAAAAGTAGAGAAACCCACGCTGTTTATTGCTGGGACACACAGTTACCCACTCTTCCCTGGGAAAGCGGGGCCCTCCCAAGAAGTCACCTGTTTCCGGATCTTTGCTAGCACACGTGGATCAAATATGGAGCCGGTAATAGTCTTTTCCTCGCAGTCCTGCGTGGTGTTAGCAACAGTTTGACCCGCGCCGGCAGCAGAGTTGCTAGTGGCGGTATTCTCTGGTGGGCTAGCCATCACAACTGGGTGGAACACAACGCGGCCGTTGCTCTCCACAGTCAGATTGTGCTTATTGAAAATCTGCCACGCTTCTTCGTCGTCAAAGTAATCCCAGTACTGCGTGGAATCGAGCGCATTGTGCGCCGCGGGGCGACCCTCTTTGACACCACCGCTGTCTGGGCCACCCTCTACGCCGTGGGCGGTACCGTCCTCAGGTGCATCGCTGCCCGTTTGGTCCGGCGGCGGCAGCGCAACGTCATCCAGCCATTCTTGGTACAGTGCATGGTGCGAGCTGCGCAGATGCTGGTACTGAAATGACGAGTCTCTAAAATTACTTGCCATACTGATATGACCCTGCCAACGAGATCTAGCTCAAAGATTGCACAACTCAGCAAGCTCAGGCTATCGGTAATCTTTCTTTCTTTCCTTCTTGCTCTGTCCCTGGGGTGTGGCCGTATCTTACCTCAGCGTTCTTTCCTCTTTTTTCTGTGCATATTTCTCTCTTTCTTCATCATTTCCCTTTCCGGCACTTCCCATTGTTCTCCCGGTCCCCCAAGCTTTCTCTCCTATTCTCTCTGGCGTGCCTGAACGTTCTCGAAAGCCAAGGAAAAAGAGCGCACCCAGGAACACCGCTCAGAACAGGCCGCAGAGTGTACCTGCAGTGATGTCAATATGCTTTCTACGGCCACTTGTCTGCCCCTACATATTTACGTAATTCTCGCTTCCCCCTTCCCCATTCTTTTTTGTCTCTTTTTGCCCTGCGGAGTTTTATGGGTTTGTTTTTGCCCTAATGGGGTAACAGAGAACGGGTGCAGAAGGCGGTAGCGGTGGAAGGGGCGCGGAAAAGCGGTCGACGCAGAGAAGTGCCCGTAGGGCGAAAGGGAGAACAATAGAGAGAAATGCAAAAGTGAGAGATACGAAACGGGGAAAAAAATTACACAGAGGAGAACAATAGCGCACAGCGATGCGACTGTAAGCGGTGAGAGACTCCAGCAGCGTACTGCGTGTGCAAGCATTGATTGGCTCGACGGAATGCGTGAGTTATACACACGGTTATGTATAGTTCAGCGCGACCCGTGGGAGGGAGAGGGTTTATACAGAGTATCCATTGTCTCCCTGTCTTGCCGGCAGCTCGTAGAGCGTGCTGTATACGACCTCCTCGCCGTTCAGGAGCGCTCTGCTCGAGGAGCTGCTGGTCGAGTACAGCAGTCTCTGCCACAGTGGAGCCCCAGTGTCGCTGGTCAGCCAAAAGTCCTGTATGTTGCGGGAAACACCGTAGTCTGTCGCTATGTGTAGGCTGCTGCCCCGGCGCGGTTCCGCCCCCGCGCTGTTCGATTGAGTTTTCCCGAGAAGCTCGCCCACTAAAGTCACGCATTGCGGGACTCCAATCATCTTGAGGCAAGTACCTGCCCTCCCGTTGCCCTCCGAGACGCCGTCGAAAGTCGTCTCAGCGTTCGCAAGCGACTCTGCACGGGCAGTGCCGGCGGAACTGCCGTCGTCCACGAGTTCGTCGGGTGCAGTGTTGAAGTGCTCGTTTATCTGCTGCTGCTGTGAGGACTTTCTCTTCCGTTGTTGCAAAGCTAGGTCGAACTCGTAATTGGTGATACCTTTCGCTATTTGAATCCATTGCATCACAAGCAGTATGCTAACCCAACACAATTGCAAAACCGCCCACACCATTATCAGGAACGTGAACTTGCTGTAAGTGAACCCTGCACAGAGTTCGTCGTCCCCGAGGAACCCACATGCCACGTCGTCGTCGTCGTCGAAAGCGTCGAAGAACTCCATGGACAATTTCACAAAGCATACAATTCCGAGACCAACAGACATGACATAGTACATGAATTTTTTATGGTTCAAGAGCCCGACGTCATTGTATACCCAGGGACAGTAGTGGTCAAAGCGGAGCACTAATCTGCTATGGAACGACGAGAATTTGCACCTCAATGGCTTTCTTTGCCACGTCTCAATGCAAAAATTTTTGGTATCAAATTTACCGATTTTCAGCAGTTCGCTAATCTTGTTGCGTATTTCGTTGAAGTCGGTCTCTGGTTCAAGGACACCAGGGTCCGAGTACACCAGTTGGAAAAATAGGAGGTGTACACAGCCTAGTACAGCGACGAATAGGATCGACAACATGGGTTCTTCGAAAATAACTGTTGGAAACAGAACAAGTAGGAAAACTATCGAGACCCAAAGTAAACTCCCATAGAATACGCCAGCCATCAGAGGCGACTTAAGTAAAGTCATATTGTGAATGGAGCTGTTTTGGCTGATCAGGGATGGGAGCACAAACATATTCAGGCATTTATTCGTCGCTAGTATCAAAACACTGGAGCACAGTAGGGCAAATATAAAATGGATGTGACTGAACATGCCAAATACCAGCCCGATGACGACAAATGGAGTCATAAATGTAGCAACTTTCGCATGCTGATCGTGTTTGAAATACTTGCGGAGAGCTGTCCCATCCGGGGAAAACCCCGCGTACTGTAGCGACTCCTTGAAGGCGTATGTGGTCTTCATCTCTTTAGCAACAATGAAGCAGTCCTTGCCATCGTTTGTCTTGGAGAAGAAATCTGCACTACCGTCCTTAATTAGGTATTTCATTACCTGAGGTTGGCCCTTGACAACCCCCCAGTGTAATGGAGTGAACCCATTATCGTCCGTAATCTTGGTACTAGCACCGAATTTTAGCAGCATGGTCACTGTTAGGGCATCCCCTTGGTATGCGGCCCACAAGAGCGACGTTCTACCATGGGGGTCCGCACAGTCGATATCTAATCGGCCCGGTTGCACAACAAAGAAAAGGACGTAACAGACGAGCATGATGTTGGAACTGTTGACGGCAAGGTGTAGCAGGTTGAAACCTTGTTCATCACAGAGCGCAGGGTCTGCATCGCCGTGGTTCAACAAGTAGTCAACTACGTAAACGTACCCGTACCTGGCCGCCCAATGTAACGGTGTTGCCCCCAAATGACTTGCCCTTGCGTTGCTGTCCGCGCCCTGGCTGATGAGGTATTCCACCAACTTCAACCTGTTATTGATCGCGGCCCAGTGAAGCCCCGTAACTTTCTCCTCCGACATGAAATCGCTTCCAATATCGACAACATGGGATTCTATCATCTGCTTCACAGTAGCGAGGTCACCAGCCTGGCATGCAGTGTGGTACTTCGACAGCACGGGATCCACGATCTCAGGTTCCTCTGGAGCATCGGTCTTCCCATCTTCGTGGTCAGAGATTAAGAGTTGTAATGACGACGCAGCACTTTGCTCCCTAGATACAGACCCCTGGTCTGAAACGTCATTCAACAATTCCTCCCGCTCCTCGACAACTTGGCCCTCGACCATTGCTCGTGCTTGGCCTTCTCTTCGTTCGAAAGATATCTTCTGTGTAAAGTTGAAGTGAGGCTTAATATTAAGATATTGGGCGGCGTTTCACCACCCAGACACTACTGCAATAGAAGATGAGATGCACTGACCTCAAGAAGTGCGATGCTGGTAGCTCAACCGTCCCGTCGGCCAGTGTTAGAGATGAGATTCATTACTGTTTGATTGTACATGTTGGTTGGGAAGTATTGATACTGGATTCTGGCATTCCTGGTTGTTTCTACATCCCAATGCGAGAAGATCTCTCTCAGAAATTCGTGCGTTTGGGGGGGTAGGCAGTCTGACAGTAGCAGAAAGATGAACCGTTGTTTCAGTGGTTGTAGAGTGCGAGAGGGGCACAGAGCAAGGAATGGGTTGTTTTTGGGATAACATTCGCTCATATTTTATTTTTATGATATGGCGGTTCGATATGGCTCACTATAAGATACAAAGATTATATTCCCAGGATATGCGTGGACAGTTCGTAAGCTGCTGTATAACACTTAATATGTCAAGTTTCAAAAACAAGATTGTATCGAAAGCCGGTCAACAGGCCGACACTCGCTCCTCATACATTGCTCAAAAAATCACCGTGATTCTTCAGGGCAGGCAGGCAAAAAGGGGATTATCTGGCGTTACCATGGGCCACTCTCGCATTGCTGCGGGCCAGACTGAAGAGCAAAGTCCAATTCTATGGACGATACTTGCCAGCCATTTCGGCTTCACTCGCAGCCACAGTGATCTTCCAGGGAATTACTGACACATCCGGTTTAGGACTGTCCGGATTAGGTAAGTCGCCCATTCTGGCTTGCACATTCTCTCTGGAGACTACGTCGAAAGTCCGTACACTGGTTTGCTAAAAGGAAAATTGGGCCCTGCAACTTGGAGATCTTTCTTAGATTGGGTTCTACTCTACGCTTGTCTTTCGTCTCCTTCTTCTGGGAAAGGCAAAGATGTGTTCAGAAGGGACATGCATGGAAAATCAAGAGATCGTAAGATAATTGTCAGAGACTACTCGCTGCTCGATTTTTAGAGATAGTGGCAGGTGTCGAATATAAGACCGCATTTACTACAATTCAGAGTTCCAGGTATGTTGAGGTAAAACTACAGTTAACGTATCTCTGAAAGGAAGCATTATCTTCACTCGTCCTCCCCCCTTTGTGCCCGCAAGCTGGTACCTTACGAACAACGCTTAGTGTCAGGTCCCCAAGTGCTCTTGTTCCTTTTGCAGATTTGTTATGTATGGTTTACTTTATATATTACAAGGACGGATTCATGACCATCTCGTCGATGCTACTGTGACAAGAGCACTTGGAAGTCCCATACATTAATGCAGCCATCATCTCCTGCGGTTACCAGGATATTGCGACCGTTCACTTTGATCCACTTAATCTCGTTCACTTCGTACACTGTGTGAGCTAACTTTCTTGTTTCTACCACTTCCCAAACAGCTGGCGCGGACTCTTTATAAACCACTATGGAACCATCGGATCCTGTGCTAGCAATAAGCCCGTCGTCACTCCATGATACGCTGTATATTTGTCGTTCGTGTGCTTTAGGTAAGACACTCTCGCAAATCCACTGTTGCTGTCCGTCTGGTTCCTCCTCTACACACTTCCAGACACGTACAGTCGAATCATCGCTGGCACTACAAAGTCTGGTTTCTTCTGAATTGTCCTTTGCAAAATCTGAACACCATACAGTACCCTCATGGCCGTTTAGCACAGCGACACACTCCCAATCATCATCGAATTCTGACCAAATTCTGACAGAGTCATCGTAAGAACTAGAGGCCAATAGGTACTTTGAGGGGTGCCATGTAACGTCCTTTACATCTTGCGAGTGTTCTTGCAGTACACTAACACATTCAAAGTCTTCCCCCATTTCATCTGTTTCCCATATCCAAACTGACTTATCACGGGAACAGGTGGCCAGAAACATCCCATCGTGGGACCAGGCAATCCCCTTTATTTCATTTTCGTGGCCCTCAATGATGGCCATTAAGTCCATCTCATTCGCTTCTAAGCCTGCTCCAGCATCATCATCATCATCATCATCCTCAATTGCGTTGTCATTGTTGGCGAAACTCCAAATGGAGACGGTGGTGTCGAACGACCCTGCTGCGAGACAAGGCGGGTTAGAATGCGGTCTCCAAGCGACTGTTCTCACTGCCTTTTTGTGCACCGTATCGTCGAGCACATTGACTAGCTTGAATTGTTTCTTCTCCAGCGACTCAATCTCAACCAGCTTAATCTTGTGGTCCTCCGATGCGATGGCCAATTTGTTGCCCTGCGGCGTAAAGTCCAGTGCCCAAGTCTTCCCGTTCTGCAATTTCAGCGATCTGATTAAAGAGATTGCCATCGTAATTAGATTTCCTTGCCTGGTGATCGAAGAGTGTGTGCTGGTTGCTGCAGGGAGGACAGAATCGATCCACGTAGTGGTTTGTCATCTCTATACATACATATTATATAATACTTAAATAATTTTCCAGAGTGAATTGGGGGTGTCACGTTAGAGGAGACCCATTGAAAACTGGTAACGTCGTTGTATCGCGGTCGAGAGCGAATCCCTCGAGGTCATGTTGAGATTCTGCCTTTCCAAACGGTTCTACGCAAAATCCGCGGCGAAATCTGTCCAGACGATCGTGAACCCTGGGGACGTGCCACATGACGGGACCGTGTTCAGTATGATTCAGCCGACTGGGATGTTCCATCTGGGGAACTACCTCGGTGCCACGCGGGTGTGGAAGCAATTGAACGACAGCAAGGGTCCCGCGCAAACGCTTGTTTTTGGCGTCGCCGATCTGCACGCCATAACGGTACCGAAACCGGATAGCGCGCAGTTCAGGGAGAGCAGGCTCGGCGCTGTAGCCAGTGTGCTCGCATGCGGAGTCACGCCGGACCGGTCAATCCTCATGATGCAGTCAATGATCCCAGAACACTCGCAGCTGAACTGGCTGCTCGGGACCATGACGTCGATGGGGTACCTGAACCGGATGACGCAATGGAAGAGCAAGAGCCAGTCCTCGGGGAACACAGACTCCGTAAAATTGGGACTCTTCGCGTACCCTGTCCTGCAGGCGGCAGACATCTTGCTGTACCGTGCGACGCACGTCCCCGTGGGTGAAGACCAAGCACAGCACTTGGAACTCACGCGATACGTGGCGCACCAGTTCAATTCCTTGTACAAACGGGACTACTTCCCTGCACCGCAGACTTTGCTGACGAGGTCCAAGAAAGTGCTGTCCCTGACGGACCCGTGCAAGAAAATGTCCAAGAGTGACGGGGACACCATGTCGCAGATCTACATGAACGATCCACCGGAGATCATTCGCCAGAAGATCCGCAAGGCAGTCACGGACTCGATCACTACGGAGTTTTACTACGATTCGGTGGGGAGACCAGGGCTGTCGAATCTCATCGACATCGCCAGCGGCGTCGGGGACACTTCAGTGGCGCAGGTCGAGCGCGACATCGCACACCTCCGGGACTACCGGTCGCTGAAGGACTACGTCAGCGACTTGCTCATCGCGGAACTCACGGGGCCCAGACAGGAGTACAAGCGGCTGATCGCAGACCGAGGATACTTGCTCTCCGTTGCAGCAGAGGGCAGCAGACGTGCCCGCGAGATCGCACACCGCACGCTCGCAGAAGTCATGGACCTGATGGGTTTCTGACACCCTACATCATAAGAACCACAAAACTTCCAAGAAGAGAAGCGAATACGGCCCAAAACTTGTAAATAGCTACACTGGCGACCCGTACACGGCCACTTGATCGCTGCGACGAGAGACCGGTGCCGGCAGCCGTCAACGTCGCCGACACCCAAAATAAGGTGCCGTTTTGGCAAAGTAGGTGCATTTTTAACGGGTCTACGCATCAGTTTAAAAGTATTATATAACGGCTTCTTAAAGGGTAGTCATCGGAGGTTTGGGGTTCCCCTCCCATCTGAGGCGTTCTGGGCAGCTGGTAAGTGGTCGAGTCCGGGCGTGGGTATGCGGCAGAGTTACTGGAATGTGTCCGGGATGACGTGCTCTGCGTGCACCGGTTCGCTGGAGACGCAGCTGGACAAAGTCGACGGGGTCGCCAGCTGCGCGGTCTCGTTGGTCACGGAGGGAGCGCAGGTGGACTACGATGAGGCGGTGCGTCGGGGGTGGTGAGCGTGCGCTGGGCAGGATTCGGGAGGTGATCGAGGACTGTGGGTTTGAGTGTGTCTGCGTGCGGGACGTCGCGGCCGTCGCTGAGCGGCGCGTCGGCTCGCTCGTCGTGCAGGGGATGACCTGCACTGCGTGTGTCGGCGCGATCACCAAGCAGGTGAGGGCGCTGGAAGGTGTTGAGAGCGTGGCGCTGTCGTTGCTCACTGAGGCGTGCGATGTCGTGTTCGACCCGTCCAAAGTGAACCTTTGTACCGTTCAGGGGACGATAGAGGACTGCGGTTTCGACGCTACGGTCCGGAGCGAGCGGGATCAAGAAACTGGTGAGGGCAACGCCATAAAGAGGGTCACGCTTGTGCTGTTTGGTGCTGACGAGAGGGCGGGGCCACCCATCACGCAGAGCGATTTTGAGGCACTCGGTTTAACGGTAACGGATTTCTCCGTAGAGCGCAATTCAGTTACAATTGCGTACGATCAGGACGAAACGGGCATTCGAGACATAGTGACTGCCATCAAGGGCAGACTTGGGCTCGATGTGATTGTTGAGTCCAGTCTGAACAACTCCACGCAGGTCCAACTCCTGTCGAAGACGAGCGAGATCAGTTTCTGGAAGATGAACTGCTGGAAAACGTGTCTCGTCGCCGTGTTGTCCATGACGTTGTACATGTGGGTCCCAATGGTCTCTCCCAGCCTCGTTAAGCGAGGAACAATCCCTTACAATGAGGTCTCCTTTCTGCCTGGGGTCTACTACCGTGACGTCATTGGGTTCCTCTTGGCAAGCTACGTGCAGTTCGTTGTCGGGAGGTTTTTCTACGTGTCCGCTTGGAATGCATTCAAGCACGGCGCGGGGACCATGGACACACTGATCTGCATTTCCACCACTTGTGCATACACTTTCTCCATCGTGTCCATTGTGCATAACGTCATTGACAAGGAGTCCAGAGCCACGCTACCGAACGTCGTATTCGATACGTCGATCATGTTGCTTGCCTTCATCTCATTGGGTAAATTCTTGGAGAACCGTGCAAAATCGAGAACCTCCACGGCATTATCCAGATTGCTACAATTGTCCCCGCCTGTTTGCTTACTCGTACAGGACTACGGGACGCCGACTGAGAGAAGCGTAGAGATTAACAACGATTATCTGCATTTGGGCGATATTCTCGAGGTGAAACCAGGAATGAAGGTCCCCACAGATGGCGTGATCATCCAGGGGGAAACAGATGTTGATGAATCCCTGATGACTGGAGAGCAAAGATTGATCCACAAGAAATTGGAGGATCCAGTGATTGGTGGGACCGTGAATGGACCCGGCCACGTATACATCAAGGTCACCTCCGTCGGTGAGGACACAAAACTTTGGCAAATTATACAAACAATGAAACAGGCACAAATGACAAAGGCACCAATACAATCGTTCGCCGACTACATCGCATCGATCTTCGTGCCGTTGATCCTGTCACTCGCAACAGTGACCTTCGTTTTTTGGATCGTTGCATCACGGTACCTGACCTCTTGGACGGTATTCCAACATGATAGAGTGTATACGTGTCTCCGGATAGCGACATCAGTTGTCGTCGTGGCGTGCCCCTGTGCACTGGGTTTGGCAACACCAACGGCGATCATGGTCGGTACGGGTGTTGGTGCGGAAAATGGGGTATTGGTGAAACACGCTGATATCATTGAGAGATTGGGAGACAACCATAACAAGGACAACACGCTATTTCTTTTCGACAAGACGGGGACATTGACTACAGGGGACATGGTCGTCGAGAATTTTGTCCAGGCGGACAGCACAGAGGTCGAGTACACTACACTACTAGAGATGATAAGAACCGTCGAAGCAAAGAGCGAACACCCAATAGCTAAGACAATAGTGAAATTTTGTTCCCTGGAAAATCAATCAGGGGACCTCGAGAAAATCACTGTTGCAAACTGTTCTATTTTTGTCGGGCAGGGCATTGCCGCTGAATGCGTAGTATCCACCGAAAACGGGTCCATCGATTACAAAATTGTCGTTGGTGGAATTTCTTTGATGAAACAAATGCAAGTGGTAGGAATGGAAAAATTTGAAAATAACACACAGGGGTTCACAGTCACATACGTGAGTGTGAATGGCTGCGTTGTGGGCAAATTTGAAATCTCGGACCAAGTCAGGGACGACGCATTTGACACCATCCGTTACTTGAACCAATCTGGATTTCAGACTTACATGGTTACCGGTGACAACCACAGTGCCGCTTTGAAAACCGCTCTACAGTTGGATTTGCGTTGTCAAAATGTCTACAGCGAGGTCACTCCCTCTGAGAAATGCGCGCTTGTGGAACAACTGCAGTCATCTGGTGAGAATAAGGTGGTTTTTATTGGGGATGGTATAAACGACTCACCTGCACTGGTCCAGAGCGACTTGGGGATCTCTATTTCCACAGGTACGGATATTGCAATGGAGGCGGCAGATGTGGTGATTTTGAGTGAAAACGGCAGCAACTTGAGGAAGCTGGTGTACGCCGTTGACATATGCGCCAAGACGTACAAAAGAATCAAGCTTAATCTTTTCTGGACACTGTGCTACAATCTGTTCATGGTCCCGATCGCAATGGGCGTGCTGCTGCCCTGGGGTATCAGCTTGCCCCCAATGGTGGCCGGACTGTCAATGGCTCTCAGCTCAGTGAGCGTCGTTATTAGCTCCCTGCAACTGAAGTATTGGGAACCTCCCAGGTTCGACGATGAGGAGAAGGTGTCGGGTCAGTTTTGGAAAAAATTATTCCGCCGCTTCTCCGAGGCGACCAATGATGACGATGAACATGAAATGAGATTGCTATAACAGGCAGAGAGATGGAAACATGCGGCCGTATATTTATTGCAACGCTATTTAGCTAATATTCAAATACTAATTTTTTTTGTGTAACTTTATACTGTAAATTGCAAATAGAATACACTGAACCCACTTTACAAACATACCATTCCCTTTCACTAGAAACACTTCAGCTTTGCAGTGCTTAAAGATTTTAACAGAAGATGCAAAAGCTAATTTTCTTTCAAAGACCGATGCAGATCCATCGTCTGACCCCACAGGAAAAGGAAACGCTACATTTACTGAAACAGGTGTTTTGTGACGTTGACGGTAAAGTAGTCGAGTGCACATTCCTAGCTGCTGGTGGTCAGTTGGTCAATTGTTTCAATGCATTGTGCCATCTGACGGGTAGTAAGCAACTTCTGCCTGCATTGGCCGATGTGAGGGGAATGATGGAGCAAGAGTTTGAAAAAGTGCGAGATGGGACCGTTAAGAGTGCAAGTGCCAAACTAGAGGAAGGTACCGCTGACACCACAAAGAGTGGAGCTGGTGGAACGAGTGTGTTTTCCTCTTTTATGAGCATGGCAGAGACTTTTTACTCCTCGACTACAAAGGGAGCCCCTGTAGAGTAAAAGCGCTGGCGCTGGCACTGGCACTGGGCATCAGGGACAAACATAAGTAATTGAATTATTAGTAGCAAAAAATTAGATGTGGTAGATATGTAATATATGACGCTATGTAGGGGATAGATAAATGGTTGCTCAATGCATTCAGTGGGCATCCCCGCCCTTCCGCATGACCAGGTATATGGCCAGAAGGGCACCTGGAATCCAAGCGAAGAACGTCAAAACCACGTCCAGTAGGAACATGGCGCCAAACCCGTCAGTGATGAACACGGATAAGGGAGGTAGTATAATAGCTGGAAGAACACGCTCTTGTTAGTAAAGTTGAGTTATAGATAACCAGAGTTAAATTACAGAAGCGACATACCGATAAGAATGTTTAAAAAAGTAGATCCTGCACCCATTGTGTCTGTGTGTGTGTGTGTGTGTGCTGTGGTTGGGGACAGATCAGAGAAGAGTACGAGAAGAACCACCTCTGAACCCACGAAACTCCCCTTCTTTATATACTGCTTCTAGAAGCTCCCCTCAACTTCGAGACCACATTCCGTTAAGTTCCCTTTTTTAAGGGTTTGCGTCGGAAAAACTTTGGGTTTTAAGCTTCCGATTGTTCCGGCGGTCTCGGGGACTCGAGGGTATTGTGACGGAGTATGTATAGTTGCGGGGGGGTATGTATGACGATGGTATGTGTATATGCTGTGTTATGCTGTTGTGTCACCGGGGGAGGGACCCCGGTTTTTTTCACCCGGTGGCACCGAGTCGCTGAAGCACCTGCATCTGACACTGTTCCCACAGGATATCCTTCTCATCCTGCGAAAGGGGTTCGCCCGATTCACCCAATGCTGTGCTGCTGTGCTCACCTGATGCGGGGTTGTTCTGCAGTTTCCACAACTTGAACTCGTCGCACCTTTTCCGGAAGTCCGAGCGGCACTGCGCTTCTATCGCGATGTTGAGGAGGTAACTCTCGATAATGTTCCTCCACTCGTGCTTCGCGAGGTAGAAGACGCCGTCACGGTACTTCCCGTCGCGGAACTGCTCGTGCTGCCTCTGTGCGGCAGCCACGATACACGCGGCGTTGTCCCATCTGAACTGGAAGTCGATCTTCGCCTCTGCATACAGATCGCAGCTCACGAGAGTGTCAATGATCACAGACTTCGCACACACCAACGGCAAGAGAACTATATGGAACTGGGGGCCGTGCGGACTCTCCACCAGCGGGATTGAGTTCCCCCACTCGGGCCGCAATCTCTCAACGATGAGCAACGACCGGAGATCGTTCAGTTCCCAGCCTTCCAAATCGCGACTCGTGAACTCGGGGCGTCCGTTCGGAAGCAGTTTGTTCTCGCGCAATATCTCCGGAGAGTACATGTCCGCAAAGGTCGACGGTAGTGCCTGCTCCAATGTCACTTGGGACACGAAGTGCAAAGGAGGTAGGGTTACGGAAGCGTCCTCGTCTGATTCACATGCGCGTGTGAAGCTGCTGGTCGGGCTGGGGAGGCCCGGTCTCGTACCACTCGCCTGCGAGGTATACTCTAGAGAATTATCCAGGTTCCTAATGGAGGGCAGCTGGCATCGCTGGTCCACCGAGGGGAGCGGCAAATGTACGTATCTGGGGCCCTCAGCTGGTGTATTTTTCTGTACCGGGGCAGGCAGGGGGGAGTTGTCCCGTTTTAGGATCAGTCCCCGCGCGGAGTTTCTGAATCGAAAGCATGGGAGGAGTAGCAAACATTGGCCTTTTTTGGCTGGTTTCTTTCTTGTGGAAATGTTATTGTGGCTCCTTTGTGTGTCGTTAAGGGTGGTTGGGGAACCACACCCTGCAACGCGCGTCTCCTTATATATGTTTTCCGACCACCCCAAAGCAGTCAGCACCCAGGTCTGTGATGTGCCGCGATGGGACCCTCTCTGGACACAATCCCTCAAGGAAAGTCGGACCGCAGTTGACCGAAGTGCGGGGCTCGCATCCCGGGACACAGTGCTCCGCATACAAAAAGAAACGGCGGAACTTCCCACAATGCCCCGGTTTGCTGTACTCCGCCTCGGACCCATGGCTTCTCCGAGTCTCGAAGAAGCCTATTTGTCTCAAACAACGCTTGTCCCCGGCTGAGGTCGGGAAACGTTGCCCCACGGTCCCTGTAAAACTTATTCCCGCGTGAAACACAGGTTTCAAACGAGTCCGTCGTGTGGAAGGTGGGGCGGGGATACCACCGGAGACACGGACAAATGTTGCTGCTGCGGGACTTTACTCGTTACACAAAAAGTGATACCATTGGACATTGCTAACCAGATGTGTGGGGTGGTCCGTCCCATCTGAGTTTGTTATTTGTGCTTGTGTAAGGGAAAGTTTATTGTACCTGAAAGTATATTGAGATGGTCTCTGTGTGGCATGAAGGCAGTAGTTGACTTCCCATCAAAGCAACCTAAACAAAGGTTTTTCCTTGTCCAGATGATGACATCGAAGAACGATAAAAGATTCTACAAGCTTTAATCACGTTTCTGGAACATACGGAACATGCCATCTATTCAAGGCAATTACCAGAGAGTACAACAAAATGGCAGTGCTATAGTGCAAGACTAACGAGGCGACGTGTGATTCGTGGTTGGCGAGGGCCCAAAACGAAGTTTTGAACTGCACGATAATTTTGTTTTCGCAGTGAAAAGGCTTGACTCGTAGAAGTAAAAATATTCAAACCACCGACGAGACTCACCAGGCTAATGGGGTCGGCCAGCTGAGCTCGCGGAAAAGCGAAAAAGGTTGGTTGCAACACCTTACAAGATGTTACAACTGTTAATGTTAATTCCGAAGCCGGGAGTCGAACCCGGGTCTCCACGGTGAGAACGTGATGTGATAGCCGTTACACTACATCGGACTGTTGGAATTTGTAATATATGAGACCAGTAATAAGACACGTAATTCGGAAATGCGGTTCAATGTCCTGGACGCAGGACATGGGATCATAAAGCATTGTGGACATTAACTAGAGAGCTCGATGGAGGGCAGACTAGGAGAAGGTTGCTACACCTTTCGAATCAGTCTACCGTGGCCGTGCGCCTCGAGACAAACATAAGCACCCAAAAGGTGACTGTACCCCAATAAGATATTAGTCACCAAAATGATAGAGACCAATAGGAAACAAGATGATAGAAACCAATAGGAAACAAGATGATAGAAACCAATAGGAAACAAAATGATAGAGACCAAGAGGAAACAGAATGATAGAGACCAAGAGGAAACAGAATGATAGAGACCAATAAGAAATAAAATAATAAAGACACATTTGTAAAAAAATGATAGTGACCAAAAGGATAAGGACACATAGTAACACAAAAGTGAAAGCGAGGAGATCAGGAAAGAGAAAGAACCTTCTGGAGAATCCTACGAGCCAAGTGTTGTTCTTCACTAAGAAGAACAACACTTACTATATAAACAATTCATAAGTAAGAATAGCATATCTTACAAATTTGTGTGATGTAGGTGTCATTACATCACAAAAAATTGAATATCTTTACTCATTTTAACGGAACAAACTTTTTAATTACATCTTCAGGACGTTTTGTCTTCTATATAAGAGCTGTGAGCCTCTTTTCTGTCTTGATGTAAAATTTTAACTTTCTAAAAGTGCTTAAAATACTTTTGTTCTGTTTGGGAAGCGGTAGCGTGATGAAAGTTGCAAAAAGAACCCGAATTTGTTGGTTGCTGTTCCTAATTTCCAAAATATTATTCGATGAAGGGTACATTTTAAAGATATTTTGAGGGTGCAGTGCTTACTGCAACAGTATATTCTTGATTTTAAGATGGAAGGAGTGTTGCATGAAAAACATTTGTCAGTATAAGTAGCTACATTATGGGATTTTATATGATTTATTTTGCAACGAAGTCGTCATACAATTTGATAAATACTTCGTTCTGGCTCTGATTTTGTCAAAAAGAAGTAGTATACCACAATTTATGCTTAGTTATGGGTTTATGAACATTTAGGAGCGTTTATTGCCTAAAGAATAATATGAGAAATTGCGGAAAGCAGACAAGATGGGACATTCAATGATCTGCTTGAATTTGAGATAAAGTTGCGCATTGTTTTGCATCGTGTTTTATGTGAGGAATTCTCAGGAGGAAAAATCATATAAAAAAGCCTAAAATAAAGCTCGATAAACTTGAATAATCTCACGCTGTGATTATTTTCACTTGAATTACCATTGAGGCTGAAATCAAATTAATGACTGATTACATGGTTCAACAAAAAAATAAGGTACTTACGTCCAGAGGTCACAAATAGATAATCTCTTCAAATAGTAGAAACTAATATACATGCATATGAATGGGTGGGTCGGATATGTAATTGAATGGAGCAAGGATTACAGCTTTTCTTTTACTCAACGTGAGTCTGGTATACCACGGCATCTTCTCCGGTTTGTTTTTTACATTTTATAATGCACAATTGGGTCAGCCACCTTTAACTTCTTTTGAGAAAATACTGGAAATCAAATCAAACTATAAGCCCAACTACGAGAATATAGATGTAGTCGACCCAGAACTAAAGTATCCGAATGCTCTTCTCAGGAAAATTACTGTCAAAAGAACAGTTTTGCAGGAAATAGGAAAATATTTAACACATTTTACTGAACTGTTCGAATACTATCCCATTACTGTCCGAACAAGAGATATTGAATACTCTAAACATTCTAGGGCATAGTGTAAGAGCTAAAGCAGGTTGTGATTGAGTAAAGTGTGTAAGGACTCTGATATTGTGTATTTACGCCGTATACCTAAAGTATGTAGTTATATCAGTTGTGCATCCTTGTCTAAAACTGGTTTTTTCTTGGGTCCTGGATTTAGAGACGGTCTTGAAAGATGTCGGTGCAGATACCTTGCGGCTTATATACGTTCCGGATAACGGGCCATCCGCATGTCTCGAGTTCGTATACTCAAATGTCGGGTTAATAATAGTTCACAGTACTGTATTGGATAGGGTATCGGGTCATGAGTCCATTCCCAAAGGGAGTTCCCAATTTATCCTCATAGAAACTTAGCATATATTCTTTCTATTTTATGTTTTGCAATTTTAAGTAGAGCTTTGAAAAGAATCCATTTCATAATCAAAATAACAAACATATTAATTAAGCTTTAAGTTAGCTATCATTGTTTGATTTTTGTGCGGACACCCTAGTATTCATATTTATGATATATACGTAAGTATACTCGTTAATTTTGCTCTTTCTCATTTGAGTGTGCCTTGTTGGGAGACCTTGCATCCAGATACTGTCTTAGAAGACGTCTAAGAAGATATCTTGTCGTTTATATACGTTCCTGTAACGTGGAACCAGAGTGTTTTGAGGTTCCCTTCACACCTTGAGCTATGTTTTACAGAACTTAGGATTGGACAGGCCGTAAACGTATTGCTTTGTAGAATTGATAAACAACTACGACACGCTTCAACTTTCTTATCATTGATTCCAGCAAGATTTACAATTATTGAACCTCTAGAAAGCGGTGAATTCACCAGAACGTCATGCGAGAACGATAATTACCCAATAGCAGTCAGTAAAACGTCTTCTTAATAGCCCAACCAGGTTGAAACCCTTTCTTACAACCTATTGGTGCCTAATTTTCAGTATTTAACCGGTGAGACAGTTGCTCACCACTTTCAAAGGGCAAGACAGAATGAGGTAAAGCAGCCCGCAGAAGGGAAACTGTGTCTGTACTCTGATCAGAAAGGTATCATAGACCCATCCCTTGTCCCACCTCCACTATACTCTATATATCCAGTCAGAAGTAGTTGGTGCGATGGTAGCTCTTATTCCATTTTTCGTTACATATTAGGCCAATGGAATTCACAGTAATTAGGGATGCAGACTGGCAAGTTGTTGCTGAAGGGATGAGAACAATGCAGTTAAAGCCTGCGATCCGAATTATTAGTAGCTGGAAACGGTTCTCCACACTGCCGTGCGGCGTGCGACCGGACGGTGGGGTTCACCCTGGGCAGAGGTCGAGTTCTGAGGTCATCTTCCGTGAGTATGTCGAGAAGTTGAACAAGCCGCGTGTGATGGTGAGGAACCGAACATTTGAGCCGAGATACACTCACCGAGAGTGGAAGGTGCTGAGACCTTACGAACAAGTTATCGGCTCTTGTTTGGCCAAATGGCTCTGGGTGAACTATCAGATAAACGACTTTCCGTATTACGATCTCAATATAGTGCAAGTATTCACTGACTTGAGGGCCTGTACTTCGATGTGCAAATCGATAATGACGTTCTTTGAGAAGAAACTCTCTAAGAACCATTTCGAGAAAATTCATTACATCTTGGTCCCACTGTACAAGCTAGACAAGATCCCCAGTGCCATCATGGATGGCATTCCAGGGCATGTTGAGTTGGTAAACGATATCAAAAAATCACCCTTCCATAAAACGGGAGGTAAACTTGGTGCGTTGCAATCCCTGGAAAACTGGATCCAGGACCCAGTCTACGTTCTCTTTCTGAACGATATTTTGAGAAATATAGCCCACGACTTGGTGAGGTTTGGAGATCGCGGTTGGGAGCAATGCTACGTTTGTCTTGACAACGATGGTCAGCCGAGGGATTACCAATTTCACGAGAATCCGGATCCTCTGTGCCAAAGGACACTGGATACAATTTTTGAAAGTGGGTCCATGGGATACCCAACACAGAATGTGTACGTACCGTCGCAGCTCATCCAATTATTTGACGTCATGCAAAGTCTGATACCAGAGTACCGTCTCTTTGCCATTGACCATGACCCTACGGCCACTCGCACCGGCTACACCAGGTGGTTGCAAGACATAATATATGGTACGTTGAAAACGACCCCGGGTCCCCTCGAAACTTTACTTGAGGGGGGCCACAAATTACCAATACAGTTCCAGCCAGACTTCAAATTCCTCAACAGCCTCTATACGAACCTCGAGAACTCTAAATTCGCCAACAAGATGTGCGAGGTAACATTTCTGCGCCATTTTGTCAACGATTGGACGGATACAAGCGCGAGTCAGTCCTCGCAGATGCAAGAGCAATACAAAAGTCTCCAGGGAAGCCCGCTCACCGTGTTACAGGCCGCCTGAGACGTCCTCCCCACGCCGCAGAACGGGCGTCCAATCCTCTTCGAAGACAGCTTGCGGCTGTATCATAACCTTTAGTTACCGTCTAATTTGGCTGCTTTTCAGGAAAAAATGGGGCTGTTAAAGAGAGCCACCAACGAGAGGGGAGAAAGGGAACCATGAGTTACTGACGAAGGACAGGTACTGGACCCAGCGTGTGTTGAGACGGTTTCTTATAACTTTGTTTGGTGGCTACCCTTGGTGCTGTTTACTTGCTGCTCGCTAAAGATTTCTACCAGCTAGATATTTACCTTAGAATTTGTGATGGAGGAGGAGAAGAGGAAGAAGAAGGAAGCGGAGGAAGAAAAGGCCCCCGCTTCGAAGGCGCACGTGCCTCACGTGGATCCTGACTATGTGAACCCATACAACGGGGAAGTATACAGTATTTATACCTGGATGTACGATGTTGTCATGTTCCTGTTCAAAATCATCATGACTATATTCTTCCGGGAGATTAAGTTAAGAGGTGCTTACAATTTGCCCGAAGTGGGGACCCCGACGATTTTGGTGTGTGCTCCCCATGCTAACCAGTTTATTGACCCATCCTTGGTGATGCTGGAGACTAGGAACCTGAAAAAGGGGAGGTCAAGACAGGCTTGCTTTGTCACGGCGGAGTCTAGCTTGAAGATGAAGGTTGTGGGCTTTTTTGGCAAGATGATTGGTGGGATTCCTGTTCCAAGGGCTCAGGACAATTTGAAACCTGTTGATGAAAACATTGAGATATATGCACCGGATTTCGCCAAGGACGCGACACTCATCAAGGGCAGGTGTAAAGATGGATCCAGCCCCGGATTCACTAAACGATTCACCGCCAAATCGCTCTTGGGGCTACCAGATTACTTGGCGAATGCTCAGATTTCAGAGATTGTAGACGATGAGACGATTGTTCTGAGTTCGCCATTCAAGTCTAAGAACCCTAAGGTAAAGAAGTTGTTAAAGCGGGGACGTTGCTTCAAGTATGCTGCCAAAATTGATAATTCCAAAGTGTTTCAAAACGTGTTCAACCATCTACACACTAATGGGACTGTTGGTATTTTCCCTGAAGGTGGATCGCATGACAGACCATCGCTTCTACCCATCAAGGCCGGCGTTGTGATTATGGCTCTTGGTGCTGTGGCAGCAGATGCAAACATGAAGGTAGCTGTAGTCCCTGTCGGGCTACATTACTTCCACAGGAACAAGTTCAGATCAAGAGCAGTGTTAGAGTACGGTGAGCCAATCATGGTAGATGGAGAGATGGGTAAAGAGTATTTGCGTTCCCCCCGGGAGTCAGTATCGAAACTGTTGAAGAAAGTTTCTGACGCTTTGTTCTCAGTAACGGAAAATGCACCAGATTATGACACTTTAATGACCATACAGGCGGCTCGGAGACTG
>NC_035924.1:1227243-1269114 GCF_000348985.1 Huiozyma naganishii CBS 8797
TTAATAGGCGGTTGCGTAATGGGTTACAGCAAGTTTAAAGACGACTCTCGAATCATAAACTTGAAATGCATGGTCTCGAGATACAACGACACGTTGAGTTCGTACGGGTTGAAGGACCATCAAGTGGAAAAATTGCGGACGTCGCAACTCGACACTATCCGTTGTCTTGCCCTGCTGCTTGTCAGAGTGGCCAAGCTTCTGTTCTTTTTCACTCTGGCATTGCCTGGCTCGGTCCTGTTTATGCCCGTTTTCGTCGTCTGCAGCGTGTACTCGAAGAAGAAGCAGCGTGAAGGTTTGAAGAAATCGTTGGTGAAGATCAAAGGGATTGATCTCCTGGCCACGTGGAAACTCATAGTGGCTCTGATCTTGGCCCCCGTGTTGTACGTGACGTACTCTTGCATTCTGTTGTACATGTACAACCACGACGTCCGGTACACGCGGTGGATCAAGACTCCCTTCGCGGGCAGCAAAGTGCTACAGTTTGGGTACTTCTACGCTGTGCTTGTGACGACGACTTACGCTAGTTTCAAGACTGGTGAGATCGGGGTGGACTTGTTCAAGTCTTTGCCGCCCCTATTTGTGTCGTTATTCTATCCGAACGATAAGATCACGAAGTTGCAGAAGATGCGGCGGGAGCTCTCCACTGAGATCACGGACATCTGCAACGAGCTCGGACCACAGGTTTTCCCGGACTATTGGAAATTCAGTTCTGGGAAGCATGAGGGCAAACCAGGGTCCACTGCTGGTCAGGAGCCGGAAGTTCCCTTCAGCCGGAGCCGGTCTAGCTCTGTGCATTCGTTGGAGTCCGATTTTTCGACAGGACTGTCCCGTGTGAACTCGCGCGGATCGCTCTCCGATATTCCATTCTTCACAGACCCGAAGTCTGCGGGCAAGTACTATTCCGAGGAGGATGACGATGGAGACGGCGAGGCTGTGGCCACGGGGAGCAGCGTCGCCCCCACGAGTGAATCCGTCTCGCACATTACGAGCATGGTGCGTGAGCAGAGGGACACCAAGTAGTAATCCCCCGTCGCCCATCAATTCTTGCTTTGCTATACCTTGCTTAACTTACCTTGTACAAATATGTAACTGTATATTGTGGAGAGGACGTCTATCGAGTGTGGAGGGGGGCACTCTAGTCCTCACCCGCTGGGATCTCGTCCCGGAGCACTTTATTCAACTTCACTCTGATATCGGTGGACATGTCTCCCCTGAGTGTATCTGAGACGAACTCGACGTCGCAATCGAGCTGGACCATCTCTAGCGCTCCTCTGAGCACGCCGCAGAGCACGTTCGAGAACCACAGTTGTCCCGAGGCGCCTGGGGGCAACTCTACGTGTTCCGCAAGCGGGTTCTCGCCAAATACGAGGTCGAAGGAATCCCTAGCGGCGTTCCAGTGGGCGACCTCCGGGGTCAAGTTGAGGAAGATCTTGAACGCACACTTGCTGACCACCTCGCTCGTCTTGAGAAAAGTGTCGCACCGGGGGAGCGCTGTACGGGCGAGGAAGTCCTCTATGAGCCGTACGCCGAGGTTGTACCCGATCTGGAAGAGCTCGCCATTGACGCGTGCATAGTCCCCGGCGTACTCCTCACACAGTTGCGCGACGATCGTCCCGTACGTCAGATGGAAGAACTCTGCGTTCACCTTCTCGACTTTGTTCTTCCACGTGTCGTCGCCCAGCGCCTTCAAGTGGCGCACCTGCGGCGCGTTTGCAGGGTTCGAGCTCGACAGTGAGCTGGAGCGTGACTGGGGCATTGGCAGCTGCTACGGGGGACTGCCAGACACAGACCAACAACGCGATGCACTCGCTCATCCATTCCTTCGAGATCTTCAAATCTGAATAAATATTAAAGGAGCAAGTTTTGAGCCCTGCAAGAAGAAGAAGAAGAAGAAGAAGAAAGTGAGGGCCCTGTTGCCGGTGGTAACTGACGAGACTACGAGGCCGGAGGGGGTCGTGGTGCAACGGGACGTGTGTTACACCGTTTCTGCTGTCTGCCGCTCCCACCCCGAGGCCGTCCCTTCAGAGACCGTTCCGGCAGAGTCATTGCCGGCGGCATCGAAACACAAGACGTCTTCAAGACGAGGAGAAAGGTGCCATGAACTACAACGCGACCAGTACGACCATGCAGTCGTCAACCGGACCGCTGACAGGGTGCCAGCGTGGTCCCCGCGGCGGACCGGCGCGTCACGTGACGCCCGGCCTGTGGACACAGTTTGCAGTGGACCAACGCAAACTGTGGCGGACCCGTTGCTGCCGATGACTTGGACCTGGGCCGGGGTGTACTTAAGGACGAGTGTTGTCTGGTGTCTCTCGTTGGTTGAAGATCTGTTTTACAAGATCCCCAGGCAATGGGACTGGATCGGTTGTCGTTGGTTACTGGGAACAATTGCGACGGGGAAGTACACTTGCTTGTTGGGTCCGGCGGGACCGCGAGCTGCTCGCTGACCGTGGGCCGTGTGAGGCGGCTGTTGGCGCACGGGGCCGTGCCCGTGCTCGTTGGCGTGTCCTCTGCGGCGCACGGGGCAGCAATTGCGAAGGAACTGCAGGGACAGTCGTCCGTGCGGGTGTTGCAGCGTGATTTCATGCTTTCGGACCTCACGACGCTCGGGAGGGCCCTGACCGGTGGGGTCGTCGACCGTGTGTTTGTAAACCTTGCAGTGGACAAGATCAACGAAGTAGAGGCGATATTTGCACAGTGTCGGAAATTGCGCATCCCGATCAACACGTACCAGCAGCCGGAGTTCTCGACGTTTAGTCTCACGCCAACGTACACGGACCCGCAGGGCAGCGGGCTGCAGATCAGCGTCAGCACCAACGGCAGGGGATACTTGCTCGCGGAGCGTGTCAAGCGCGAGATCGTCGCGGGACTCCCAGCAAATATCTCCCAAGTGGTCTCGAACATGGGGCTCGTCAGGGACCAGCTCATCGCGCAGGATAACAACAGGTTGCTAGCGGAGAAGTATTGGGACACTGGACTTGCGGTACCGGGGCTCGGTTACGGGCTCAACGAGGATAACTGGGAGAGCCACAAGTTTAACAGACTCATCCACGAGTTCGACCAGACCGCTAAAGACCAACAGCAACGCAGGACCAGGTGGCTCTCGCAGATCATGGCATACTACCCGCTTGCGAAACTGGCCACTGTGACCTTGCAGGACTTGGAAAACGGTGCCCAGCAACCGGACACTATTGCAGAGACCTCACACCCAGAACACCACGAGACGCAATTGCAAAACCAAACGGGGCCCAAGACCCTCACTAGGGGCACGGCAAGTGCAGACAGTGCGGCTGCTCATGGACAGATATCTCTTGTGGGCAGTGGACCCGGGTCCGTGTCAATGCTCACGCTCGGCGCCCTTAACGAGATCAAAACGGCAGATATCATCCTCGCGGATAAACTGGTCCCGCAGACGGTCCTCAATTTGATCCCACCAACTACAGAGTGCTTCATCGCCAAGAAGTTCCCCGGGAACGCAGAGAATGCACAACAGGAACTGCTCGCTCGCGGGTTATCCGCATTGCAAGAGGGGAAGAAAGTCGTAAGGTTGAAACAGGGTGACCCGTACATATTCGGCCGCGGCGGAGAGGAGTACTCCTTCTTCGCTGCAAACGGGTACGAAGCACTGGTTCTCCCAGGGATATCGTCTTCGTTGGCGTCGACAGTGGTCGCAAAGATTCCGGCAACGCAGAGGGGCATTGCGGACCAGGTGCTTGTGTGCACGGGGACAGGTCGCAAGGGCGCATTGCCAGAGGTGCCAGACTACGTCGCGTCACGGACTACCGTGTTCCTGATGGCACTGCACCGTGCAGACTTGCTCACAGAAGTGCTGCTCCAGAAAGGGTGGGACGCAGATGTGCCCCTCGCAATCATAGAGAGAGCGTCCTGCCCAGACCAAAGAGTCACGAGGACGCTTCTAAAATACCTGCCGCAGGTCGTGCAAGAGATCGGCTCGAGACCACCGGGACTACTCGTCGTCGGCCACGCTGTAAACCATCTGATCCCACAAGAACTCGTCCAGTTCGCGGGGGACCACAAGTACCACATAGAAGAGGGATTCCAAGACATTGACATTCAACCGCAGTTCCTATGAATTGGCGGGGGGAGGGGAGATGGCCCGTCAGACCCAATCGTCGACAGCCACTCGCTTATTTAATAAAATGTACATAATATAGAGATGCATTATTTAATCAAATAATAACTAATTTACTGCAATGTTGCAGAGGTAGGTAGCGTGCTCGACCAAGAGGAGATGCTGTTCAAGAGACTGCTGAGCACTTCGCCTAAATGTATCGGGTTTGCATTTGATATCGATGGCGTGCTTCTGCGTGGGAAGAACCCAATTGCTCGGGCGGGCAAGGCGTTGAGGCTTCTCACCGAGGCCAAAGTACCCTTTGTCCTGCTCACGAATGGCGGGGGCACCCTCGAGGCGCAGAGAACCAAGTTCATATCAGATGCTTTGAAAGTCGACATCTCTCCTTTGCAAATCATACAGGCTCATACGCCATACAAAACGATGATCTCGAGGTACAGCAAGATCCTGGCTGTTGGGTCTCCAGCAGTGAGAGGTGTCGCTGAAAAATACGGTTTCAAAGATGTTGTCCACACGAACGACATCGTTCGGTACAACAAGGACATTGCGCCCTTTTCTGGGCTTTCCCAGGAACAATTGATCGCAAACTCAAGAGATATTCCGGGACTCGACAAGTCCAAATTTGATGCAGTTCTGGTGTTCAACGACCCTAGAGATTGGGCAGCAGATTTGCAAGTGGTTACAGATCTTTTGATCAGCGAGGGAGGCCTGCTGAACACTTTGCGCAGGGAGAAATCTGCCACTCCAGCGGTACCGATATATTTCTCGTGTAACGACTTGCTCTGGGCGAACCCTTACCAATTGAACAGATTTGGCCAGGGAGCCTTCAGACTGCTGATCAAAACACTGTACTCGCAAATGAACGACGGACTACCCCTGAATGACCATATTTTGGGTAAACCAACTAAACTAACGTACGATTTTGCACACCATGTTTTGATCGATTGGCAACAGAAAATGGTCAACAGCCAAGTGGACTCGGACCAGCAGATCCTGCCAGAGATAGGTATCGAACCAACGTTCACACCGTTCGATAAGGTCTTCATGGTTGGAGATAACCCAGCAAGTGATATCATAGGGGCACAGAACTATGGGTGGAATAGCTGTTTAGTAAGAACTGGGGTATACCGTGATGGTGATCACTTAGCAAACGTAGAACCTACCATGATCGTTGACGATGTCTACGAGGGGGTGGTTTCAGTTTTGAATAAATACTCGTGAGACGATTGTAAATACAGTATTTATAGAAGGGTAGTCCCTGGAAATGACATTGACACACAAGGTGTAGTACTTTTACCATCGGACATTTTGCCTGGTCGCTATGAGTGCGATTCCTTCAATTTCCGGAAGCTGCCAGCCAGATACGAGATCCCAAAATAGTTTTGTTTGCATTCATGGCAACCAGTTTTACAAGTCATCCGAAATGGCGTTCAGATTGATGGCCTGACCAGGCTTGAACGCGGGCAACCCCAAGTACGGACAGCCGCTGCACCTGAACGCATCCCCCAGAGAACAAGACCCACATCCACCGATCTTCTTACCGTCAATGGTGAAATCGACTTCGGTCAGCTCGTCCTCGGTGAATTTGATAACTTTGTCCTGCTGCGTTCTAACGTTATCGATCTCTTCCTCCTCTTCCTCCTTGATACCACAGCTACAATCCTTACACGCCTTCTTCCTCTTGGTCTTGCTCTTCCCGCAAGTGATGAAGGTGATTTTACCTGACTTATCCGTGACCAGTTCGTCCTCATCAATAGATTCATCGTCATCCTCGTCGTTCCCGTCGAGGAAACGGGCCTTCGCAGACTCGCTGAACAAGTCATCCTCCTCAAGGTCACCAAAATCCTCCTCCTCCTCTACGCCCACTTTGGGACTAGAGACAGGTACGGGGGTCTTTGCTGCTCTTTTGAACGAGGGTAATGCAGATGTAGATCCGGTGGTCTTCTTTTTAAACGAGGGCAGCGCCGCTGGCTTAGCCCCCGTAGTATTACTTTTCCCCTTCAGGGGAACAATCCCCACAGTAGCGTTCGCAACAGCGGGTTTCTTTATCCAGTGGTACTCACCCACATCACCATCACCACTGACTATTTCAAACCCGTTTAGCAAGGCGTCTACCTTGTACTGATCACTCAAGCCGTACAACAAACCGTCGTCTTTCAAGCTTTCTTGTAAAACCGCAATCAGCATCTTAGGAAATTTAATCTCCTCGAGCTTCTCGGGCGTCAAGTACCTAATAATATCGTACTTCCCGGCCTTCAGATTCACAGAACCGTCGACCACTTTGTTGACCAAGAACTGGTCGATTATCGAAACGTTATCTCTTTTCGCCTGTTCCTTGACTGCGACGACCATCTCAGGCATCGTCGTCACAGCCGGGTGAATAAGCAGCAGTCCCAACTTCCCAGTCATCTTCTCAGTACTGATCTTACCGTGCTCTACCGCGACCGCTGGAGCCAAACAGCCAACGAGTCAGATACACAGAAGACTATCCACTCTCTTTAAGAAGTCATCGCAAACTCCATTAGTAATCCACATTTTACACTCTGAAAAATTTTTGAAAAGAAAAAGTGTCACAAAATACTGTCACAGGCAGTCGAGAAGAGCACGCTGGGGGCCGGTGTCGGGGCAATGCAAAGCTTGCGAGAGCGGCATGTAATCCGGCGTGTTGTGATATACGACACAACTAAAAAAACTGGGCCTTTTACTCTTCTCTTTTTGGGGAAATAAACGGTATTATTGTCCCGGAGGTTTTTAACCCAGGGACAGCCCCGAACCAGTAGAATATACAAAATCTAGCTTTGAGGGTACCATCGTAGCCGTGAGTTTATTGCTGCTAATTTTGTGGTGGCTTTTGGGCATTCTCTGTTTGAGAAATTTGCCTGGCGCCAGCGCAAGTTGATATCGGGCCGGGGCCAGGCACAAGTTGAATGCAGCCTTATTTCTAACCGCCTAGAGCAGTTTCAACAAACCGCCGAGACCTTTACCACTTGATAGTATGTATTTCTTGGATTGACTATAATGTACATAAGCAAGACCGCTATTTCCTCTTTCTGCTGCTGTTGACGTACCTGCCCTTGCCAACGCGGACACTATGGTGTTTCAGGCCGTCGATGGCGAAGGGCGATATGTAGTTGTCCGCGGACCCACCACCAATCCAGTTATTGAGCACCTTCTCGTTGTGCCTACGCGTCCAATCTTCCTGCTTCATCATTTGCTCGTATTCCTTCTGGTCCTCTCTCAGCAGGAGAGGGTCCTGCTTGTGCTTGACATGGACAAACCCTTTGCTCCCGTATCTCTTCTGGGAGTTCTTCGATAGTGGACTCGCCATCGAGAACTTGTTACCACGGTTGTTCCACTGAAAGTTTGCCTTCAAGTGTGGCGTCACTTTCCCGGTCTCACTGTCCACGGAGACGGCGCATCTCAACAACGTGCCCTGTCCACCACAGGAGGGACAGAAATGCTTAGGCTTCCCGTTCTTGGGCAGTGGGAACATATTGAAGCATGCGTGGCATCTCAGCCTGTAGTTTCTTAACCGTTTGATCCTTAGCCCGGAGATGAAGTTCATCAAGTTCAAGTTCATGTGTAAGGCAACATTCTGCACTGCAAAATCACCACTGGCAAGAGCGACCTGATTCTTGGGAGAACTCAACGCATTCTGGCGCTGCTTCTCGGTAGCCTCCACGTTCTGCGAACCAGTAGTGTCCTCACCGCTGTCTCTGATTATAGCCTCCGTTAACGTATCTGGTGTTATCCACTCACCATCGTCGTCCTCATCACAGTAGTCTTCACCAAGTGTGGTGTCAGTTTTGGTTGTCTTCTTGCCCACTGTTTCAAAACCAGCGAGCTCGCTATCTTGAGCAATCTCTGAGTCCTCCTGGAGATCACTGGGACGTTGAGCGGGCTGTTCCTTCTCGATCGACTTCAAAGTGGCAGCGAGTTTTTCTTCTTTGACAGGTTCCACAGTAGCAGCTGCATCTGGAGTGTTTGATTGCTCCTCCATCGTGGCTCCAGCTGCGGACCCGTCCTCACCTCTAGCTAGCCTCTTCTCTCTCTGTTTTTTCCCACCTCTTCTTCTGGGCTTCTTCTTCTGCGCAGACTCATCCTTCACTGGTGCGGGTTCCTGAGCCTGTTTCTTGGGTTGCTCACCGGACGCTTCCGCCTGCTTCCCAAGGACGTCACCTGGCTTCCTTCTCAACCTCCAATCACCTTTGTTCAGTTTGCACTCAAGCTCATAAGCCAGCGCCAGAATGTGGATATCGTTTGCGCTCAGCACGGAGTAGTCACCGGTAAGTCTTGCGAAGTTGGAAACGGCCTTAATCGACGCCTCGTTCGGGTGCACCAGTTGCAGCGTGCCCAGACTCTTCCAGATCTCCAGGTTCTTCCGCGCCTGTGCATCCTTGATCTCCGCAAACACTGTCGGCGTCGTGTAAAAATCCTCTGCAAAATTCTGATAGTGCGAGTACGACTGTGTTATCAGCGGTGTCGCATCGAGCACCAAAGCCCTCACATTAGCAGCACCCCCAATTCCAGACATGGCCACGATTTCTATAGGTCTCAGACCACAGCGGACAAGATGCACTAACTAGTGAGTTCAAGAGCAGCTCATCGCTTCAAAAGTTCGAATTTGTGTCGTCGAAAATTTTTCAGTCGCATCGCCAGTTGGTGTCAACGGACCAGACAGTTGACTGAGCGGTGGCCAATTGTGTGGCCAAGACAGGACGAAATTGCGGAGAAATGACACTGGCGAACGATCTGAAGACCGCTTACGGTATTCTGTACGATGAAAGGGATCCCCCGAGGGCATTGGCGCTGTACGATGCGATTTTGAGGGAGAATCCTAGGTGCGTCGATGCACTCGTGTACAAAGCTGCGTGTCTTGAGAAGCTGTACTTTGGGTTTTCCGACTGGCATAGCGAGGAAACGGTGGAGAATGCACAGTGTTTGTTGGAGAAGGCGTTGAAGGAGGCCGAGGAGAGAGGCGTGCGGTCCAAAATTGGGTTTGTCAGTTTCAGGCTGTTTGTCCACTACTTCAACAGGAAGGATTATGTGCGAGCGGCGGAGTACATGTCGAATGCTAAACTACACGATTATAACGACGGTGCTGTTGCCATATGGCAGGAGAAACTGGATAAAAAACTGAAGAAAACGGGGGCCTCCATGCCCACTGCGCCGACGGCAACTAGGAATATCCCCAAGCCGGAACCGTTACCACAACCTGCACCTGCATCTACTTTGCCGGCCAAGTTGAGAACGGATTGGTACCAGACCTCCAACTCGGTGACAATTTCGCTGTTCACCGAAAACGTGCCCGCGAAGGAGGAGGACATTAAAGTGTCCACGCATGCGGACCAGGATCTGGAAATTTCTTGGACGGGCACTTCAAGTGGTTCTGAGTTCCAGTACAATGTGAAACTGTTTTCTGAGCTGGATCCCGCGTCTGTGAGGCACCAACTATTTAGCAAGAAGGTCGAGATCACCGTGGATAAAAAAATCAAGGGCAAAAACTGGGCTGCCTTGCAGGCCGTTGCAGCACAGTCCAGCTCAACAGCGGGGAAGAAAGGCAAGGACTGGTCCAAGTACAACTTCGATGATATCAGTGACGACGAAACGGAAAAGAGCTCTGCAGATTCGTTCTTCCAAAAGATATACGCGGATGCGGACCCGGATACGAAGCGGGCAATGATGAAGTCGTACATCGAGAGTAATGGCACTGCGCTGAACACCAGCTGGGATGATGTTCGGGATAAAGTTGTCGAAACGTCTCCACCAGAAGGTACAGAACTGAAACACTGGTGATTGCCTTATACACGATACATATGTTCTATAAGTGGATTGAGGTCCCCCCCCGAGTTCATTTTATTGGATTATTACACACTAATGTCCGTCTCCGCTTGTACGAAGGTAGTTCGTGAACATCCCAGACCGCACCGACCCTAGTAGGGTCACCATCAACCATTCGTTTGTGTCCGAGATTCACGGGAGAAAGCAATTTCGTAAGTGGGGTGAGAACGGCCACCGTCTTTTCTTCAAACACAAATTTGGGCTCTCCAGCAGTCGTATTTATTGGGTTCAGCCGTATTGACTTCTTAATGCTGGATTTGGGGGTTTTGTATAGGGAGCAACGACGGTCATTGATTGGTGTAATTTCAAGCTGGCGACAGTTGGAGACAATTGTGTCGACAGCGGTATTTTCTTTGTCCTTAGGTAACTCTGACAGTATATCGTAGTTGGAAGTAATGAATTGCATGACTTTTGCTACGTCGTCTGTGGGTATGTGTCGTAACTCCTCAAGGCAAGTTATGTATATAGGTTCTGTGTTTTCAGGAAGTGCATGGGAAAGTCTTTCTCGACATCTGCGGAGGAGATCGGTTTTGCAACTCTGGAGCTTCTCTCTCGCGTTTACACATTGTTCATCCTCGGGGATACTCGTTTCGTCCAGCAGTTTACGAAGAAGTGATATATCACCCTTGAGCTTGGCTAACTCTAATCTTTCAGTTTGTACCCGTAGCTGGTACTTGGCAATATCCTGGGTCAGCAACTCATTCATGTACTCCAGAGAGTACAGTCTAACATCCTCGTCTGTCTCCGGCGTGGCTTTTCCGTACAAGCAGGAAAGCACATCCAGCTTTTCGTGCAAGCTGGCAATACTGTATGAAATTCTCGACATGGGGTACTCTTACTTCAAGGAAACCAAGTTTGACAGACAGTTTGCTGTGCTCGACAGGTTCCAATCCGAAGAGCCCTCTTTTATACGTAATTTGCCCAAGTATTTGTTGTTTACTCCTTTGGGACCTCTTCTGAGGTAAGCTGCTCCAATTAGGAAATCCAAGATTGGACTCACTTCCTATTTGGTATATTCTAGGAAACAGCGATGACGTATTTTGTGGTTTCCTAAAGACCAGCGAATTTCGATCACCGT
Source organism: Huiozyma naganishii CBS 8797 (assembly GCF_000348985.1). Classification (NCBI taxonomy): domain Eukaryota; kingdom Fungi; phylum Ascomycota; class Saccharomycetes; order Saccharomycetales; family Saccharomycetaceae; genus Huiozyma; species Huiozyma naganishii. The sequence goes on from NC_035924.1 coordinate 1,238,256, forward strand.
ATTCTAAAAATAAACCTGGGCAGTCATCGTTGAACGAGCAGCTCCGCTTTGCATGTGACAGTGCAGTGGTCCCGTTGTTATCTTTAGTGAGGTTCTTTTCTTCTTTGCGAGCAAACTGAACTAAAAAAAACCACACAGAGAACGGTCACGACGAAATTGCTGCGCACCAAAATCATGGTTTGTTGAACCTGTGAGGATAATTTGGGAACTCCCTTTGGGAATGGACTCATGACCCGTTACCCTATCCAATACAGTACTGTGAACTATTATCAACCCGACATTTGAGTATACGAACTCGAGACATGCGGATGGCCCGTTATCCGGAACGTATATAAGCCGCAAGGTATCTGCACCGACATCTTTCAAGACCGTCTCTAAATCCAGGACCCAACTAACGAACAAGTCTTAGACAAGCACGCACGACTGATATAACTACATATTTTACGTATACGGCGTAAATACACAATATCAGAGTCCTTACACAGTTTATTCAAACATAACCTCAATGTTTGTTACAATTTTGTTCTTGAAGTAATCTTATATTTTTCCCACCAAAAAAAAGGTTTGTAGAAAGATTCACTGATTGAAGCTGTAAATATGGAGATCTGTGTGGGAAAAGGTACATGCTTGTTTCTCCAAACTTCCAACCCAGAAAAGGAACTGTATTATGGAGTAGCAAGATAAGAACGGTAATTATTTCATTTTAATGTCATCGGCTGCTGTGGTTTTATGCTTTAAGTTTGTGCGCTTTTGGAGAATGGAGAGTTCAGCAATTAGATTTAAAGTTTTGAGAAGGGCGATTCCTGGCGCACTTTAATTATCCCTTTCCCCAGTGCTCTAGGGTTAATGGCCAGTTGAACTTTCAAAGATATACCTATCTTCGCATTGCATAACTGTACAAACAGACGCAGAAAACTGAAGTCAATGAAGAGGCCATCGAAAAAAAGATAAATGATACTGTTGTTAGAAATGTGAGAAACAAACATCCTCGAAGTTCAAATATGAGAATAACGCAAAGCAACGCTAGTGCACGTTTTGGAGAAGGCAGGATCTAAAGTTGTTGTCGTTTTTGACTTGGGTGGGAAAATTCATATGGACCCACTTTTTTATTTGTCATTCAAATGAGCCTACTGCTGGGATTAGGATAACTAATTCTCGCTTAAATGATAAAGCGTAATGCTACTTCTGACACCGACTACAACCAAAACTTAAAATAACTCTCATTAGAATGATATTTATATTACCCTGTAATACATCTCTTTTTGACACCTGGGTGATATTAGGAGATTCTCATGATTTCACAAACAGTAAGAAGTCGTTGCTCTCTTGTCGAAAGTAGAGAAAATCTGTTGGAATAAGTAAATATGATCTCCGAGAAATTGACTCAGAACACCAAGCTGCTCAACAGCAATACCATTAAATCCAAAAAAGAGTTGGAAGAAATACGTGGATGACTTGCGTCTACCCAGAAAGATCTTTTTAAAGTAGTTGGCTATCGAAATGCCCAAACAAACCCAGAATAAAAGAATTGAACAAAAGCAGTTATTTCATAAAGAAGAAATTCACGGCATGGTTTGCTCTCCCACCAAAGATAGTTCACCAATACTCTTGTATAAAAGTGGTGTGGTTGGGTAGACTCTCTGAAATGAAGGCAGAAAATGGTAAAGTTATAAAATTATATCATGAAAGTGCTTCTGTCGATATTCCAAAATTAATAAAATTGGATGAATCTGCAAATTGGAGTCATGGAAACTTAGTGCTACTACTCAGATAGTGCATAGACGGGTATTGAATGCGGATATGAAATTATGATAGTAGCCGATGTTAGGTGGTACTTTATTGGACATTGGTGTTGAGGTTTGTTAGACGCATGAAACTGGAGACTTAAATAAACTGTGAGAGTGGAGGGACTCTTCTAGCAGACGTTGCGTGCCTGGATATGACGTATACACGGGAAATACATATATTTCGGTGAGAAAGTTTTACTTTCAAGACGGCAAAAAGTGGTGTGAGTGTATGTGACGGAAAGACTAGACCCCAGCATATGGCATTTTTGTTTTGGTCTAACAACGGGTGAGACATACACAGGGAGCTGCTGTCCCTTGATGACCTAGGAAATTCCACGTTACCAAATACTACCCTTTATGCGGTGCCCACGAAAATTTTCATAATGTAACATATGTAAAATGAATAGTTAGCCGATTGCAGCCCAACAAGAGGCGACGACCAATCGATGAGTCGAGGAAGAGCGAGCCCAGCGATCTCTGTTCTTCAGCGAACCAAGATAATACTAACATACCCCGAGGAATTGGAGAACGATAAGAAATAAGGAATTACCCCAAGGACAATGGGAAATTAAAAGATATAAAAGGGCAAGACCTTGCCAGATCAGAAGACAGAGGGGGACAGAAGAAAAAAACAGAATAGATAGAAGATAAGGAACAGGATATAGATTATATAGAAGACAGCTACGCAAGAGATACATCTGGAACACCTCTCATCACTTTAAGATACTACCTCTGGAGAGCATATCTTTCAAAAAATCCGGGAACTCGTCCTTGTTAGCTCAGTTGGTAGAGCGTTCGGCTTTTAAACACTCTGTTTAAGCAAGGATAACCGAAATGTCAGGGGTTCGAGCCCCCTATGAGGAGTTCTTTTTTGCATACATATTTTTGAAACCCCGGCCGGGAACTTGTAACACATTCCCTTCTCCCACGGCAAACTGCACTTCTGAGTCAGAGTAGCACTGCATGGGTGAATTAAAAGTAGTAGTGAAAATCATAAAGTCGTTGATGAACATTAGTGGGTCACACCTATCGTTCCCTGCGGCCCGGAAGAATATACGTACTTGTACAGATTGTGTATAAAGCTGTCCCCCGTGGTGGTGGTGCTATACGCGGACATCCGACAGGATGGCCCTGAACTCTTTTGCCTCCTCTGTATCGCTGACGATATCGCTCTGCTGGCGACTCGCCGTGGATTTGACCTTGTTGCACCGTTTGGAGTGTCTTCTGTGCGGGTGGAGTATGTACTCTACGCCGCGACCAGCGTAAATGTCGTTGATACAGACGGAGGATTCCAATGGGTGGTCCTTTTCGTCCAGAGTACGCTTTAGCACTGTATTTTTGAACCGGAGGGATTGTTTCGGACGGTAGTGCCGAGGAGACTGTTTCAAACACGAGGCTCTGTCGAAGATGGACTCTGTGTGAGAATCCACTGAGGATGATAGCGCACAGGACAGCGAGTCATCTGCACTATCGTACGACTCATCGATATCTTCGTAAACTGGGTCCTTCAAAAACGACGAACGTAACCTTGCACCGTCCTCGTGCAGTTGTTGCTGGAACGACGAGGCATGGCCGTCCTTCGCGGGAAGCAAATCTGGCCCGTAGAGCACTGTAACGTCCGTTTCTTTATTCCAGTTGATCGCCAGCGGGTTTAACTTCGTCTTGTTCAGTTTGTAGTAATTTATAGACCAGCGTCTCCAGAGACAGTGGTGCAACCGCACGAGGTACATGCGGTAATCGTCGTCGTCCTCGATAGCGCAGCTGGGCAACCGTAGCAGCTTGTGTTTCCGCATCTTGAGCAGCATCGTCCAGGATACGGGTAATTCCAGCAGCTCGTCGCTGAACTTGTGGTGGAAGTAGTCTATTGCGGCCTTGTTGTAGTTTGTCACATTGTCAAGCAGCATGAGGTTCTGCCTCGAGATTATACTGTCGTCGAGACTTGTCATTGCGTCTGTGCGTGTGTCTATAGATTGTTGGGTGACGAGTAGCCAGCTTTGCAAGACAAGTGCAGCATGCCAAGTCGACACTTCACTGCCTTATAAATGAAAGCGAGATACGGCATATCGCCCGTGCAGAGTGATGTTCCAAGAAAAAGAAACAAAAAACAATGCGGGGTCGCCACACAGTTTCAAAATTTCCCGATTGGGACACCTCCGGGCGGGACTAAAGCCCCGAACCACAGAAACCGCCGCAGCGCAGGGCGGTGACCCCCGCATTTCTTTTTTTTTTGCGGGGGGTAACAGCAATAGGTGTAACCCGGAACTGCGCCGTTGTGCGTGACGGCTTCCTTTTTGGGTGATTACCCGGACCTTACTATTTTGGGAAGCGGCTACCCCAAATGGGAAAACTGTAGTTTAAACAGGAAGGTACTACTCAAAAAGGTAGGTCTTACCGAAAAGTAAAAAGCATGTCTCAATGCGGTAACCGCTTTCCAAAAGGGTAACCACCACCCAAAGTAGCAAGGACAACCCCTATTTCCCGATTTTGTCGGCGTTCCCTCTATCTGTCGCTTATATAAAGAGAGACTGGATGGAGGACAGAGTGGAAGACCCGAATTATGTAATACAGTCGTGCTCCCTTGTCTTTTTGCATAAACCACAGATAATTCCCCACCCCCTCCCCTCTCCCCAATCAAATATGTCTAAACAGTGGGCTGGTAAAGACGGTGCTTTCAAGAGACAGCAGTCGTCGTTCAAAGAGATCGTTTCCCCCTCGCACCCGGTGTACAAACCCGAAATGGGCAGGTACTGGCTGTACGTCTCGCTGGCGTGTCCCTGGGCACACAGAACACTGATCACTAGGGCGATCAAGGGGCTCACCAACGTCATTGGTGTCACCGTTGTGCACTGGCACCTGGACGAAAAGGGGTGGAGACTGCTTACAAGCAACGAGTCCCTAGGTGTCAAGGCGTACACTCTGGCAGGTGGCATCTCTACCTCCAAGGAGGACCGCTCGTACGCCGTCGGTGCTATCCCCAACAACTCCGCGCGTCTGTTCGTCGACTCGACGTTTGACCCGAACAACGGGTTTGACAGACTCTCGCAGCTTTACTACAAGAGCGACCCGGAGTACAACGCCAGGTTCACCGTCCCTGTCCTATGGGATAAGAAGACCAACACCATCGTAAACAACGAGTCTGCTTCTATCATCCGTATGTTCAACTCCGGTGTCTTTGACGAGTTCGCAGGCAGTGACGCGACAGGGTACGATTTGACCCCAAAGAGCCTCACCCCACAGATCGACGAGTTCAACGGGTGGGTGTACGATAACATCAACAACGGGGTGTACAAGGCCGGGTTCGCAGAGTCCGCAGAGGTGTACGAGAAGGAGGTCACGAACGTTTTCGAAAACTTGGACAAAGTCGAGAAGATTTTGGCTGACAAGTACGCCAAGCTTGAGGCTGATTTGGGCAAGGACGCCCGCGACAAGATCCTGCAGCGGTTCTTCACCGTCGGCGAACAACTCACCGAGGCAGACGTCAGACTGTACACCACCATCATCAGGTTCGACCCGGTCTACGTCCAGCACTTCAAGTGCAACTTCACCACCATCAGGGACGGGTACCCTTACATCCACCTGTGGCTCAGAAACCTGTACTGGAACTTCGACTCGTTCAAGGAGACTACAAACTTCGAACACATCAAGCTCCACTACACAAGATCGCACACAAGAATCAACTTCTTGGGCATCACCCCTCTAGGCCCAAAGCCAGACATCAGACCCTTATGAGGACTGTCCCCAAACCCTCTTTTCTATATGTATGTACGTAGGTGTACCCATCGTTTAAGGTTAACTCAGCGACCGCTTAACTCAGCGTTACCGCAACGGGTATCACACCCGGATAAGAACTTCCTATTGCGGCAACATACCAGCGTCCATTTCTCAATCGGGAAATATTCGCGTTAAATTGAGATCCGCGGCCGAAAGAGGAAATTTTGGGCTTTTCTTGACGCGTCGGTCCCAACAGGAACCCTCCGAGAGCAGCTGTGCAGAAATTTCACTCGAGTATATATTGGCCGCTGTGTCGCTTGCATTCTCTCCCCGTGGCAAGCTCTGTACGCATCCCCTGGAATACACTGCCACTGTCCCATCGCCACAAATTCAATGTTTGCAGCAGAGTCGAGGAAGAGAAGGGCAAGCGTGAACAACGAGGGTCAATTGGCCGCTAAACGGTACCATGCAGGTGCACTCTCAACACCGTACAAGAACTCCATACCCATGGAACTGTCCAGTTCCCCCACGAGCGAGGCGTTGTTTTCTAGTGTCGCGAGAAACGACCAGTTGCTCATGAGTTCCCCTCCAGTGGCCGCTTTGAAAAGGAAACAGGTGCCCCAACTACATACTCCTATCCGGCTGTGCCTGAATATCGGGACAGACGGGAAGGCACACATTGGGTCCCTGTCGTCTCCGGAAACCCCCCCCACGAAGGTGCTGGATGCTGGAAGGGCTGTAGAGGAGGATAAGGAGAACTCGTTGCTTACAGAGGTCTCGCAAATTGGGGAGAAGAGCAAGATCTTAAATCTGCTCAAACAGATGAAAAACGGAGGCAATTCCCCCACTAAGCAGAGGGGAAAGCGTGCTGGAGCAACGGCACCACCAGTGCATGTGCCAGCACCCGCACCTGCGTCACCACCGCGTGATCAACACCCGTCGCAGCCATTGAGTCCAATTGCACCAAATAACAGCAACAGACTCTCCGCGAACTATATGCCGCACGCACCAGCGACCCCGGGATCAAACTTTAACTTGAGCTATATACGCACGGGGCTCACCCCGAACATCTCATCCATGGACAAGATCTTGTTCGATAACATACAATCGTCGTACGCACAGCAGACACCACACCGCACAGAGAACAAAAATAACCTACGCAGCCAGCTGATTAACTTACAACATACACTGTCTCCAAAACTGTACTCTGCAGCGAAGAAGACCTCCCCACAAACGGTAACACCCCGTTCAAAGTACACGGGCGGTGACCCGCTGCTGATGGCGTACGATGACCATTGGTCCGACATCATGAGCCAGAACGGGGGCACCAACGTGATGGCTACCCCGCATGGGTCAGCACCAACCACTGCCATCAAGAACTCGAACTCAATGAGCGCATTCGGGACCCCAAGTCTCAAAGTCACAGAACCAGAGACACCCAGGACACAGCAGTCCAATTTGACCACCGCGGGTGTCACGAACAGTTCTCCAGCCCTCATGCCGAACAGCAAGACGCAAGCGCAGCTCAACACAAGAGGTTCTGCCCAGAGTAACAGCACTTTACAGTGCACACCTTTGATACAACAATCGATGGCTGGACTACTGAGCGCCAAGATGTTGCCCAACATGGCTGTCTCGCCAAAGGGGACCCACGAGACGCCAGAACCGATAGACGAATTCCAATCCGAGACGGTAACGGACGACGCCTGTACAGCATTGAAGCAGCTGATCTACCGCCCGTCCTGACCAGATACGGCTCGCCCCTTCCAGCATGAAATATTCTCATCACACCTCAAATGTAATTACCGTATAATAATATGTACCGTACTTAATTAATTAACTCCTGAAGATAATAACACTCCAATTTACGTATCTACAAGCTCGCCCTCTCCAGCGGTCTCTTCCTCCTCCTTCTGCTCCTCCACAAACACTTTACCCAAATATGGCAGTATTGACATCTGGTCGCCCAGAATCTCGTAGTCTATGATCATGCCATCGAAGGCAAAACAGTACTCACGGGCAAAAACCGCGAGGTTACCGTCCACTGATGGAGCCTTAGGGTACCTCTGTGAGAAATGCGTTAGAATCAGTTTCTTGGCCCGCATCGCGTTCGAAACCTCAATGGCTTCGTTGATCGTACAGTGCCGTTTCTTGACAGCGTCCTCGGTCAACTCGTTATCCAGTGTCGCCTCATGGATCAACAGGTCCGATCCCTGCCCTATCCCATTCGCGAAATTCCTCACGTTCGGCCTCGTGTCACCAGAATACGATACTTTGAAACTACGCACCGCGTCCAGCTCAAACTCCATGGTGGAAGAGTACGCCCAATTGCAATGGATCGCACGACACGTTTGAATTTGTTTCATGTGTAGCTTTTTGTAAAGCTCACGTATCGAGACAAGGTCTCTGAAGGACGACGACTCGTCCAATCTCTTCTTTTTTGGGGGCGATCCGCGAGAACCATCGGCAGACAGTTCCAACTCGTCCCAATTCAACGGTTTGGTCTCCAGACGTATATTGGTACCGCTGATGAAGTGTTCGTTACTGATATAAGTAATTCGGGAAAGCACTTCAGGTGCTTCCAGTTTGAGCCATTCCCTCACAAAGTTGTTGTACTGCCATGGCACCACCAGAAACAGACGAGAGTCAGCAATGTCGCGGTTAACCTCGTACCACTTCAACAGGATTGAAACGATACCCAAATGATGGTCTGCGTGCAGATGACTGAGGTACATGAGCTTCAAATTTTGGAAAATGTCACGAACTTGACAAGACGAGAACATTCTGTTTAGTGTTCCCATCGTGTTTTCACCGGCATCTAGTAGCACCATCCGCTGAGACAGTTGGCCATCCGTATCTCTAAACGGTACTTTGAGGAGCGTCGAAATGACATTCCTGTATTTGGAGGGCAGGGCGCTCCCCGTACCGAGAGTAACAATCTCAACGTGGTCTTCTTTGTTGGAGTCTCCACTGTTAAAATGGTTGATGTCTATCTCCTGTGTAATCAACTTTTCGTAGGTTGGTTTCGAGGGCAACTCCAACGGTTTTATATGCTCGTTGTACAGGTGCTCCCACGAAAAAGTATCCTCTGCTGCTGTTATATCACAGTGCAGAGGATCCCTTAGCGGTGTGAAGGGGGAAATTGTCACCGTCGTGTGCTTTGACAGTACGTGTATGTTTTCCCTTGGGATGGATGATGATAGAGGTGTTTCATTTTCTTGTACCACGGTGCAGCCCTCTGGAGTGTTGATTTGGAAGCAGTCGTAAAAATCCTTCGAAAACAGTTGATCAACCCGTGGTAAGTTATAAGAGGTGTTTTGCAACGATTTCAGCTTTAACGTGGTCACTGCGCTGCCTCTAAATGCAATGTTGTTCAGAGAGAGGTTTTTATGCGAGACAATATGGTTCACTGAACTGTTCCCGTGGAACAGTTCCATGAATTTCAAAAGTTCGGGAGAGATCACGACGGAATCAGCTAAGAAGTAGTAGACAACCCCTAAGTCCGTTGCATCGTAACCTTTGAACTTTGTGTAGAGTTCGGAAAGGTACGAGTTGTCTGGGATATCCACAACGAGTATTTTCGCAAACTTCCTCTGAGATTCCAACACTTGTTCTGGGGTCACCTTCGCACCGCTATCGAGCGTGACGGTCCCACCCTTTGCCAAGATTGCGAAGGAGGGACCCTTCGGTACCCCGAGCTTGATGGCTTCTTGTACTTTGAATTTGCCCCTTATTGGCTTGAACGCTATTTCGTAACAAGTCGTTGATTGTTGCAAGTCCACCTGTGGTAGATTAACGTTCACGAAGGGTTCCTGTGAGGCGGTCGCTGCTGGGTCTGCGTCTCGCGGGAACATTTTACCTACTATACTCCGCAGGAACGAGTTACGCGATAGATGGGTCTCACCAGCACCGCTCCTGATACAATGTGTAGTCACTTCGACTACATCGTCTCTGTAGGGGTCTTCCGGTGCGATTCTATTGCTCAGTCCGATTCGGAAACGGAATATAAACGATCTCCACGTGGCAACAACGTAATCGAGAAGCGGACTCCCGTAATGCAGACAGAGTTTCTCTCTTCCCTGGTCCGCTATGGTGAGAATAAGCCCGGGCAACCCACCGACGTTAAACCAGTCTAGTTGACCTGTGAGAAAGATATTGGAAAGTTTGGACAGTCTGATTTTGTTTTCTGTGACAGCTCTCTGAGCCCCCTCAGAGACGTTCCCGATCAGGTACTTGTCCCCATGGTTCGATTGTAGAAGCAGCAGTGGGTGGCCTGTATCGGAAGTGCGCTGCGTCACGGTAGAGATGGTGAACATCGACGGCGTGGACTTTCTCGGCGATGCAACTTTTCTGAGAACTGGCACGGGCAGTGACGAGGATTTCCTGAATCTGTGGCGAAACAATGCGGCAGACACAACGGGATATACAGCTGCGTTACTACTTTGCCCATGGAGGTTACTATCACAAGCTCATCGCAAAATTCACACCATAAAAATTTTCATTTTTTGGTGCAATTTGTGACGCAAAGCGACGATGAGCTGTGAATGGTGGACACCGGGAGGTCCTTCAAGGGCTTTCAACGGGGAACAAGACGATTGCAGTGATGGCTGGTGGATGAGCAGTGGGTTTCAGGTAACTTTTTGTATTTTTATTTCGCCTGGAAACCACCCCAATGACTGTCTTGCTGCAGGGCAGAGTGTTATTAGAATGGTGGGCAGAGAAGGAGCCTTGCACACGTTCATTTAATACCTTCACACTTGCCCCGCCACTCTGTAAAATTTCTAACCAGCCTTACGCTCTCCAAGTGTGTCACACTTTTCCTAGTTGCTGTGGAATCACCAGAATTTCCCCAGACAACAGCCCTTGTCGCTCCAAACCACCATATCTCATGGCACAGCCAGGCTACCACCAGGCCACCACGCAGGATAACACCAAGGTCACTGTCCCAGTACGCGGTGCCCTGTCCCGCAGGCTCACCAATCAGGAATTCCCAGATCCGGTAATTCCAGATCTGACGTGCCTCCAGAGTCTGCCCCACTACCAAAGCTCTACCGTTTCTCGAGATGAAGAGAACACATTGCACCCCACTACTTGGCCCAAGTAGACCCCCCGTCGCCCATTCAGAAGCTCACAGAGACCACCCATCACGGTCACCGCCGGGCCCGCAGTAGTGAACCGCCAGGTGTTACCCAGTCGCTGCTGCTCTTCGAGGAACTGTTCGAAGAGAGAAGAGAGACCGTCTCTAAGTTGAGCAGAGGTGAACCGGTTGTGGTTGCTGTTTGGAGGCTTGCGGGAGGCGTATCAGCTTACAGAGAGTGATGCAGATCGTACAGGCGAGTTTGCTGAGGCGGCTGAATGTTGCTGCAGTGCGGTACAGGGCTTTCAGCTCGAAAATGGCCGGGTCCACCGGGCAGCGGCGGGATACGGACGAGGATGCGGACAAGTCGCCGCTGCGCTCTGGGCCTTGCACTATATACAACGCGCAGAAATCTGCGTGGAACCCACGCGGGTACCTCAAGTACAAGTGGTCCCCCGGGGTGCACTTCGACCCGGCGCCGTCGTCTCCCACGGGGAGCATCAACAGCGAGACGATCCCACGAAGCTTCATTCCGAAGAGTGACCCGCGTGCAGCGCAGCGCGGGCCTCCACCATCGCCCTTACACACGGACGTAGCATTGGCGCCGCGTGTTCTCGAGGGGAAACGCCACGAGAAGAGCTACCATCTGACCCCCAGTGACGTACAACGGATCCAAGAGTTACGTGCTAGAGACTCAGCGAAACATACCCGCAAGAGACTCGCGAACATGTTCCACGTTTCCCCGCTGTTCATCTCAATGGTGTCCACGGCACCAGCGGCGCAGACGCTCGAGATGCGCACCAGGCTCGCGCAGATCCAGAGCAACTGGAGCGAGGGCAGGACTAGGGCAAGACGCGACGCACACCGCCGCAAACAGCTCTGGTACCGTGCGTGAACACAGAGCACAGCTTCCCTGGGGGGTGTGCACCCATGACAGGGCCATCCCAGGGCGACTTGGGGTGTGCCCTCGACCGCTACAGGGCGCGGTGTGCGGGCGTTCTGCCCGACTACTTGTAGATAACAATAGCGATGAAGATTATATAATTTACTCTTATATAAACGTGCAATGGTGCCATTGCAAGATGAGTTTGCTTCGCTCCACTGTCAGATAACCAACAGACAGGACGAGATGTCGTACAGTGACTACAGCGACGGGTACAGCGACGAAGGTGTGCAATTCCGCACGGAGGCGGACCTGGACGCGTACTTGGACGACGAGGAGTACGATCTGATGGGCGCGATGGTGCCTCGGGTTCGCAAGTTGCTTGCGAGCAGGGCCCCGAACAAGCAGTTCAGCTCGTTCCAAGTGAAACAGGCCCTGTGGGACTCAGGGTTTGACGTAGAGTCAGCGGTGATCGCCTGTGTCCGGCCAATTCAAAGGCTGCGAAACCAACACCTACACCTACACACACACCTACACCTGCTCCTGCCCCTGCCCCTGCCCCTCGCCACAGACTCCTTTGACTGGCTTGAGGAGGAGGATCCAGAAGACGAGGCACGCTCGCGGAGCAGCAAGCAGGCAGAACCGCAACGGTTCACGCACAAGAGGGCGACGAAACCCACAAAACCACGATCCCCAGTGGACGTCGCACAGTACTTGCGCGGGATGAAGCCGCATCTCAGCTTTGTAGTGCTGGGCCACGTCGATTCAGGGAAGTCGACACTTATGGGAAGGGTCCTCTACGACGTAGGTGTCGTCTCGCAGCAGCAACTGCACAAACTGCAAAGAGAGTCAGAGAAGATCGGTAAGTCCTCCTTCCACTTGGCGTGGGTCATGGACCAAACCAGCGAGGAAAGAGAGCGCGGTGTCACCGTCTCAATCTGTACTAGTGAGTTCGAAACCAAAGGTGGAGCATTCACGATCGTGGACGCCCCTGGGCACCGTGATTTTGTGCCCAACACCATTGGAGGTGTCTACCAGTCCGATGTCGCGCTCTTGACCATAGACTGTAACGTCAACGGGTTCGAGTCCGGGTTCGACCTCGACGGCCAGACGAAGGAACACACGCTGCTGGCAAGATCCATGGATATCCGCACCGTCGTCGTAGCGATGAACAAGATGGACACGGTCAATTGGTCACAGAAGAGGTTTGAGGAGATCAGGGGCAAACTGACACCGTACTTCCGCGAGATCGGGTTTCAGGACGACCAGATCAAGTGGGTGCCCCTCAGCGGGATGACGGGTGAAGGTGTACACAAGATCCCATACCCTAGCCAACAGTACTGGTACCATGGACCAACTTTGATCGAGTTACTGGAGTCCCTAGCGGAAGTACCCGCGGAGAAAAACGTCGTCGACGCGCCGTTCCTCTTCTCAGTAATGGAGAGCGACCCGTCATCGAAGAAGAACGACGAGGCCATAATCACGGGGAAACTGGAGAGCGGGAGTATCCAACCTGGGGAAACAATCAACATCTACCCATCGGAACAGAGCGCTCTTGTCGACAAGATAATGTTCGGGAAGGACGATACGGTGAAGCCCGTAGCCGTGAAGGGCGAGTTCGTGTCGTTGAGATTGCGCCAGGCTTTCCCCAAGGAAATTGAGAATGGGGATATCGCTGCTGCGGTGACGGTCGACGACGTCCAAGTGATGCGGACTTTGAAACTGAGACTGCTCACGTTCAAGATGAATAGACCACTGCTGCCGGGCACTTCCGTCATGCTTTTCCATGGGGTGTACGAACAGCCGGCGCGGATCAGCAAGCTGATCGCTCTGTTGGACAAGGCGGATCCGACAAAAGTACAGAAGAGGAAAGTAAAGCACTTGCCCTCGAATCAAATCGCCGTGGTCGAGGTAGAGCTCACAGATAAGAGGCAGTGGCTCCCCGTGCTACCATTTGACAAGAATAAGCATCTGAGCAGAATCATCCTCAGAAAGGACGGGAGGTCCATTGCTACAGGTGTGGTCATTGAGTGAGAAACTCACCTGGGAGTATGCGCCAAGTATTAGACAACTATGTATTATTTATGTACGTGTGAACAAGCCAATATGTTCCGCACGTTAGTTGATGAAGTCGACAAACAGGATCATAATCGCCATGAGGATTGCCATCCAGGTAATCATCTTTGCCGAGTACGAGGCCGATCGCTGCGCCTTCCGCAGTTGCTTGTTCCCGCGGTCAATATTCAGCTCAACCTCATCTTGGTTGTCTAGCATCGCGGTGATATTCTGGGACTGCGTTTGCAAGTGCGTCGAGAGTTCGTTTTGCAGCGAGACGATGTCGAGGATCGTTTTGTTAATGCGCTCCACGTTCTCCAGCTGCTCATCCTTCGCGTGGAGAAGCTCCTCGTGCTCCGTGGCGAGGATCTGCAACTGTTCCTGTGTCAACTTGGACATCGTCTCCTCGTACAGCCTTACCTCGTCCTGCACGGTCTCCGTCTGCGAGCTCTGCGAGATCGAGACGGCACTGCCATGATCCTCAGCGTCTTGCTCCAGCACAGCACCCTCCGAGGGGGCAAACTCCAACTGCTGGAAAGTCCGCTGCTGCCGTAACCTGTCCTGCTGCATCGAGGTGAACCGTTTCGAAACGGTACCGATCGACAGATTGAGGCAACTGAGCACCCCTAGTCTAAACCTGTTCCGCATGTCATTATGTAGCACAGAGGCAGTGTTCTTCGCCCTCTTCCCCTGGGCCTGCCGAGCAACAAGCTCCTGCCTGCCCAACTCGTACCTCTCCAATTGCTTGTACTTCTGGCAGTACTGCTGGAACTGCAGCGTGAACTCCGTGTCAAACCGGTCCTGCACGTCTACATCCACGTCGGGACCACCACTGGGGCCCCTGTACTCCGGTGCCACCTCCCGCAGAACCCGCAGCAGTTCCCGTATCAGCCGGAAGAGTACCTCACACTCCTTAACGAACGTGTCGCCCTCGGCCTCCGGCTTCTTTGAGGACACGACACCCGCTGAAACACCACCAATACCACCAGCAGCAGCCTGAAACACCCTCGTGAGATCCCGCATCGCCCAACTCGAGTGTACAGTGTCCAATGGCTACAGAACACCGTGTCTTCTCAACTGTGGAGGGCATCGCGTATATTTCAATCTCAACTGGAATTGTTCAATTGAAAGGACGCCCGTTGCAGACTAACTTTACTTCAATTGCTGCTGCGGTCGCCAGACATCGCTATTGATACTTACACACACAGCTGCTACTTGGGAGAATGAGCGAGGAACAGCAGTACTTGGATCTGTGCGAGCGGATCATCGAGAAGGGCGAGTTTCGGCCCGATAGGACGGGAACTGGGACGCTATCGCTGTTCGCGCCACCCCAGTTGCGGTTCTCGCTAGCGGACGGTCAGTTCCCGCTGCTGACGACGAAGCGGGTGTTTACGAAGGGTGTGATTCTGGAGCTGCTGTGGTTTGTTGCCGGTTGCACGGATGGGAAGAAACTGAGCGAACAGGGCGTGCGGATCTGGGATGGGAACGGGTCCAGGGAGTATCTGGACCAATTAGGGCTCACGGACAGGCGTGAGGGCGACCTGGGCCCCGTGTACGGGTTCCAATGGCGACATTTTGGTGCCAAGTACAAGACCTGCGACGACGACTACACTGGGCAAGGTGTTGACCAGTTGCAACAACTGATCCACAAGCTCAAGACGACTCCGTATGACCGGAGACTGATCATGAGCGCTTGGAACCCGCCGGACTTCCCCCTGATGGCACTGCCCCCCTGCCATGTGTTCTCGCAGTTCTACGTGAGCAAGCCTCGAGAGGGCGTTCAGGGCGCGAAACCACGGCTCTCATGCCTCCTGTACCAGAGATCCTGCGATATGGGGCTCGGAGTGCCCTTCAACATCGCGTCATACGCGTTGCTCACGATCATGATCGCGCACGTCTGCGGAATGGAGCCAGGCGAGTTCATACACACCCTCGGCGACGCGCACGTGTACAAGGACCATGTGGATCCCCTGCGCGAACAGATCTCCAGGGACCCAAGACCGTTCCCAAAACTCGTCATCAAAAGAGATGTGACGGATATCGACGACTTCAAGTTCGAGGACTTCGAGATCCAGGACTACAACCCTCACCCAAAGATCACCATGAAGATGAGCGTGTAAAAAAACCACTCACGGCTGCACTTCTTTGCAGAATCTTCTATTACACCTACATAACCTATGTACATACCACGGTTAAACTAGACAGCTTGAACTATTTCGTTCGTTTCGTAGTCGACCACACACCGGTTCCCCGTGGAGTCGTTTGCGTTCGATACCAGCGACTGGACTTTGAGAGTTAGGGACTCCCCGAGGTTCTTGATCTGCTCGATGTCGTCGTCGATGGTGCGTCTCAGTCCAGCGACGTCGCCGTCGTTCAGGTATTGTGCGTACAGGTTCGTCAGCAGATCCGCGTGCGAAACACTGTGGTCCATCAATTGAGTGGGCTGCGGTAGACTAAAATCGCCCTCCTCATACAGTTGCTCTTCGAAAAAGCACACGAGGACACCGTACAACAGACTCTTAGACGGGTCGTCCACAGACCCGTTGAAATACCCGTCGTGAAGGATGCACCGTCTCCAAATGGCAGCAGTCAGATATTTCTTGACGTCGTAAGGCAGCGTGTTCATGTGTGCCGCAAACACTCTTATACTCTCGATGAACGCCTCCTGTGACGACGTCAATGTGTACAACTCGATAACTTCGTTCAGTGACACACATTTCGTTTCCCTCAGCGCTTGAAGGACTTTCACGTAGATCACTTCGAAATCCGTATTGGCGTACCATGTGTTGATGGTGAAATCCGCGTCCGCAATATTATGCATTAAATCCCTCTCCGCGGCGAGAAGGTCCAGGTTCGCCTGGATCCTAGTGAGCTCCTCTACGTCAGGTCCATCTGCGGCTAACGCCGTCAGTTTCGCTATATTGAGATGCAATTGGCCAGCGTCCATTGGTGTCCCCAGTAAAGGTAACCCACTGAGAGTCTTGGACGCCGCCTCGTACTCGCCGTCAAAGACATTTTGAATCCACGAAATCTCGCCGTACTTGTCTTGGTTGTTGCCTAAAAACTGTACAAGTAATGGTTTCCATTTGGGAAACCTATAAAATAAGTCGTTCAACTTGTTGGTTCGGCAGTAGTATTCGTACAGTGCCGTGGCGAATTTGTACCCATACTTCTCGAAAAACTTGTCGTAGTAGTCGGCGCTCATGGGATCGTCGTGTGGTAAAGTCTCTAAGGTTTCCACTAGGGATTCCAAGTCCTGATAGAATTCTGCTATCTGTATGGACTGCTGTTCGTATCCTACTTCGCAAAGAACCTTGTTCCAATCAGTGTGATTGTCGACGTACAGCTTGTTGATCTGAGAGGCCGTTTCGTACTGCTGCGCCTGGGCCTGAATCTCTGCCGTGTTTTCCGCAAACCATACTTTCACGCTGTTGAAACAGTAGTACAGGATTTTCAGCAGTGTCAGGAATTGTTCGCTAACTTGGTCCTTCCCCTCCAGTTGATGAGACTCCGCCAATTCGAATTTGTACTGGAAGAACAGATCGTTAATGCTTGTCAAGTTATCCAGTGTGATGAACCAGGGTAGTGGTGTATGGTCGTGCGCGCTCAAACCAAACGCATTCAATTTCAACTGGTTCTCACCGCTTTCTAGTACGGAATTGTACAGTATGCCAATCAAAAAGTCGATGATCAGGGGCAGTTCGTTTGTGTGATGATCTGATACCCCCGCGAGCTCCTTCAACAGATGAGTCAACACTGTGGGGAACAATTCTAATTTCGAGATCACGAACTCTTCCAGGGACAAGTTGTTTGCCAGTAGTATTTTAGACCAGATTTCTTGCAGTGCCCCATTTGGCTTCTGGTCTATGAATTGCAACAGACTCAGACAGCAGTTCATGATCTCGTATTTTTCGATGAAGGTGCACTTCAATTGCGGGGAAGTTCTTTCCTTGAAATTGTGAGCCACAAAGTTCAGAAAGTTGTTGTAGTACATCAGTCTTGACTTGAGGTTCCCCAGTAAGTTCACCTCACCCGAGGACAAAATGAACTTGCTCTTTGAGTGGAAGATGTCATCGCTGCAAATGGACAAATCCTCGCTGACAATCTGTTCATCGAGGTAAATGTCGTCGGAGAGGTTGAACTCGATGGGGGTCGACTGTGCTGTGGACTGGAAATACACGGCCTGTTCGACATGGCTTTTCACAAACCTGTTCCTGCCGTGTTCCGTCTCGTTGGTGCCCTTCAAGTCGACCTGCACGATTTTGCACTGCGAGTCACCGCATATGGACATGAGGAACAATTGGGAGGTGTTGTAACCAGTGCCAATGAAGTATACGTCATCGCGGAAGGACAATATGTCCTCCCATTTCCTTTTCAGCGTGAAGCTCAAGTCAAATTTGGAACTTATTTGCGTTAACACGACATTGTGTGGGAATTGTACTACGACGTTGATTATCTCCTGCGAGGGTTCTCTCTCTGGGATCATCAATTGAGGCAGGGTCGGCCCGGCTAGGGGTGCCTGGTACGTGTTCAGTCTGTACGTGGAAAACACGGAGAAAGTTTTGAGTTCTAAATCGAAGATGACCGTGGAGAGTATGTAGTAGTTCTTCTGTTGTCCGTCCGAGATCGACGACAGGAATATGTGGCGTGTTGGGTCGCCACTTGTGTCTACAGGGTGCGAGTCCAGTATCTGCAACGAGTTGTATGCGAACGGGTACAAGTCCCTGAGGGATTCGAGCACCGCGTTGTAGATGTTGACATTGAGTAACTGGTACGCGTTGAAGGCCCCCACGAGTCTCCAGATATGGAACTGTCCACGCGCTGTAGTGATGTAGCATGTGTTTTCGTCCTTGTTCGTTTGAGGGCCCCTCCTCAGGGACACGACTGTGTCACGGGGGGACGCTGTACCTCTAAACCCAAAGTTAAACCGAGTGTGTCTTGGCTTGTTCAATTGCTTCACGACACGCACGTTGGGTCTCCCCACGGAATCCCGTAGCGACACGAAGAGGACTCTCCCCTCTGAGGTCGCCAACACGCACCCGACAGGGTCCATCGCAAGTGCCCTCGTGACACACTCACCTCTGCTCGCGTCCAGTTTCAAGTCCAGCTGGTGCGAGAGCAATTCCGTGGACAGTTTCGAGTACAAGTTGTTGACCGCGTCGACGTTCTCATAGAAGATAACTTTCCCCGAGGATCTGTACACAATGACAATACCGTTACTACCGCCTGCATTGGCAGCATCACCACCGGTCAGTAAACACAGCGGCGTTTCACCTTCTGCAAATTCAGGAAGCTTGATCCTACTTCTCTGTGGGGTTCCCTGCAGGGAGGTGTAGTCCCAAATGTACAGCACTTCGGGCACTTGAACGAGCGCCCTCTGCAGTGCCGTATCTACTGTCCCAATGGCCCCCGGGGGCAGCTCCAGGTCACTGTAGCGGTGCTGCGTCACTTTGTACTTGTCGTTCTCAGTCAAAACTTCAGACTGCGAGCCCTGCGCGGGCTCAGCGGACCCCTGGTCAGCGGGGGCACTTTGCACAAGCAACTCCTTCCTCAATTGAAACATCCTTGCCGGCGTGAGGGGATCAACGGGCACCTTGACGATGCTGTTGAAGAGAGTCTTGAAGATGTCGAGTCCTTTGCAGTTAACGATAATTTTTCACTTTATTAGCGGTCAATGAACCAAAGGGCCATCGACACTGAGGTATACACGGTTACACAAATGAACTAGTAAGACTGGTCACTGGGCGAGTTTCTCCCTGTTCTCTGCGAGTCTGAGCATGTTTCTGAGGAGCATAGCGATGGTGACTTTCCCCGTCATCGGGACGTAAAGCGATGCCTTGTTCTTGACCTCTTCGTCCACGAAGTTCTTGAAGCTGGAGAAGTTGATGCACGCGGCCCCCTCCGGGATGTATTCCGTGGGGAACTTGTAATTCGCGGAGGGCACTCCTGTGATGATAACGTCCGCATCTCGACAGACCTCCTGTAGCAACTCGGGGGAGTTGTCCCCCAAATCCTCGACGTGATGCCTCTGGAACTTGAGTTTCTCTCCCCTCGTAAACTTCTGGATGTTGTTTACGTCGACAGAGTACGTGACGGCACCGTCGTTGGCAAGCAACGCGGCAAGAGGCCGTCCCACGATCTCGGACCGGTTCACCACAACACATTTCTTTCCGTACATTTGGTTCCCCTCCGGAAGTAAAGGGTTGTATATCTTGAGGTACTCGAGGATCTTGACCACCGCTAAGGGTGTGCAGGGTAGGATAGACTTCAATTGTCTCGCGTCGTCGAGCCACCGGACGTTGTGGTACAAGTTCTGGTAGTACACGAGGTTCAACCCCTCTACATCTTTCTCCCTCGAGACAATCTGCTGCAGGTACTGATCCTGTGCATTCCCAAACACGGGGAAGTACACCATGATGCCGTCCACTGCGTCGTCGCCGTTCGCAGCCATGATCCCCTCCTCGAGGTAGTCCCTATCCTCAAACTTCCGCAACTCGTAGCTGATCCCAAGGGATTCGCAAGTCTTGCCTGTCCAGTTCGCGTACGTCTCCGAGGCCGGGTCGTCGTTAGCCAGAAACCCAACCAGCAGGGGCGCCCGACGGCCCGCAGCCCGCAACGCAGCGACACGAGTCTTGATCTCCTCCAAGTACAGCTTCGCGATGGACGACGCGAGGATAGTGCGGCCAGGTTTCAACGACATGGTGATGGGGATCTTGTACTGAGTGTGGTTACTGGGATGCCTCCAGTGCTGCTGTTATATACGCGAAAGAGCAGGACCCGCTGGACTCCTGGTCAGAGGGTTCTTGTAGATTGCGGGCATCGCTTCTTAATGAGCCTCTGACTCCGACACCCGCAGCGGAGAAGTCAGACCGCACAGGTGACCATCGGTATACCAACGGCATACCACCAGTAGACCAACGGGTCGATCACCTGGGGCATCAGGACACTATACGGGTGCACGTTAGGCCTGTTCCAGCCCCAGCCCCAGCTCCAGCTTGTGTATGTGCGATGTAAACTGGGCCGTGATGGAGTCTCCGAGTCTCTCACTGCGCAGCCACCAGCCACCAGCAACATCAACACACGCACACACGCACACACACGTACGGTGAAGCTCGCTACAGGGGTCCGTAGTGCAATGCCCAGTTGCTACAACAGGCGATGACCTCTTCGACCTCTGACGCCTTATTAAAAGATTCGAACCCCATAGCACTTAGAAGCAGTTCGCGCCGAACTGCTCACGAGGTGGGGTGTGAACGACTTTCACAGGTACATTATCGTCTACAGTTGTCGGGATGCCGCCAGGGGCCAACAGACAGAAGGTTTCGCTGTCATTTGACGACGATTCGGGCAGTGAATGCTCCTCAGATGAGGACCAACGGACAGAGCGCCAGCCCGTCGTGTTCAAAAGGATGGGCAAAGATGCTGCGCATAGACTGAAACAATACAGTGCAGGCGCCGGTACCCAGCTGGGAGATCAGCGTGTAGCTAAGCAACCTTCGGCTCAAATCGCTGTACACCATTCACCAAATCAGGATACTTCTACTGGTCCTGTAGTGAGCAGTACAACAAAGTCTACAGTATACAACAGCCCCATCACGTCAGAGGGTGCCACGCTGTACCCGCTCCCGCCGAGCAAAAGGTACTCACCACCGTTCCTTGCAGACTACGGACGCCATAACGTCATCACGATGCTAGAAGGTAGAGAGTCCATCTCTGCGTTTAGGAACCCGCAGTCGCAATTCTCACAGGCTGCGAAACAGGGCAGCAACTTGATCCACAGAGAACGGGCTACGAGGCATCGCGCAAGAAGAAACAACACGGACTCGTCGCTGCAATCCACCACTTTGGGCAACGTACTGGGCGTACAAGCGAATCCAATCGCAGAGAAACACGAGCCTCCTGACACGAACTCCCAGGAACCTACAAGGGAAATGATTCAGTTGCAAAGGGAATCCCTTCCGGCGTACAAAGTGCGCGAAGAACTTGTCTCGCTCGTCAGGTTTAACCAGGTTTCCATCGTTATCGGGGAGACAGGGTCTGGGAAAACGACACAACTGGCCCAGTTCCTCCACGGTGACGGAATCTCGTCCATCGCCATCACACAGCCCCGGAGAATCGCTGCAATGTCTGTTGCACGGAGGGTCGCGCAGGAGATGGACGTCGCCCTGGGGGCAGAGGTTGGATACTCGATAAGATTCGAGGACGTCACCTCGAGCAAGACGCAGATCAAATTCATGACAGACGGTATCCTGCTACGGGAGACCCTGCTGGACCCGTACTTGTCCCACTACGACTGCATTATTATAGACGAGGCACACGAACGGTCGCTCAACACAGACGTGCTCATGGGTATCCTAAAGGACTTGCTTACCAAAAGGAAAGACATCAAACTGATCATCACCTCAGCGACCATCAACGCGGCAAAGTTCTCCAAATTCTTTGGGAACGCACCACAGTTTACCATCCCGGGGAAGACTTTTCCTGTTGATGTCGTCTATGCGAAAACACCAGTGGACGATTACGTCGAGGCGGCCGTACTGGAGGCAACAAGGATCCATTTGGGCACCGCAATAGAGAGCGGCGACGTTTTGATCTTCATGACGGGCCAAGAGGACATCGAGGTGACAGAGAACGGGATCAAGGAAAAACTTTTGCAAGTCTACAGCAAAAGGGACGCCCAAATATCCACTTTCGAGGACATTAAGGATCTAGAGGTATACCCAATATACTCCGCATTACCGCCAAACCTACAAAATAGAATCTTCCATAAACTAGACCCATCAAAGAGGAAGATCGTCATTGCGACAAACATCGCCGAGACGTCGCTTACTATCGACAGTATCCGTTACGTTATCGATAGTGGATACTCCAAGCTGAAAGTTTTCAACGCCAAAATAGGACTCGATACGCTTGCGGTCACACCAATATCGTGTGCCAATGCAAACCAGAGGTCAGGGAGAGCGGGACGTACAGGGCCAGGGACAGCGTATAGACTGTACACGGAGGAAACTTACGACGACGATATGTATCCGCACACCATTCCAGAAATCCAAAGGACAAACTTGTCCAACACCATCCTGTTATTGAAGTCGTTAGGTGTAACGGATATTTTGCAGTTCCCGTTTATCGATAAACCCCCGACGGAGACACTACTTGCATCAATGTACGAACTTTGGTTCATTAATGCTCTAGATAATTTTGGGGCATTGACACCGTTAGGGAGAGAGATGTCCAAATTACCGCTACCACCGTCGCTGTCCAAGGTTCTCATCGTGGCCTCACAGTATGATTGCTCTGAGGAGATCTTGACTATTGTGTCGATGTTATCAGTGCCGTCTGTTTTTCATAGACCGAAAGAGTACGAGAAGGAGTCTGATTTGGCAAGAGCGAAGTTCTTCGTCCCGGAATCAGATCATCTAACACTGTTGAACGTATTCTCTCAATGGAGGCAGAACAGATACTCCGCTCAATGGTGCCAACGTCATTTCCTTGTGCATCGCTCCTTGGCACGAGCAAAAGATATCCGTGAACAACTGGCTCGCATTATGACAAGAAACAAGATCCCCATAAGCTCGTCGGGATCGGACTGGACCATTATCAGGAAGTGCATTTGCTCTGGTTTTGCGCACCAAGCGGCCAAAAGCTCAGGGTTGGGTAAATATGTGAGTTTGAAGACGGGTCTCCGTGTTGACGTGCACCCAACTAGCGCACTCTTCGGGTTGGGTGACCCGCCGCCGTACATTATATACCATGAGTTGCTGATGACTACGAAGGAGTACATGATTTGTAACACGGCGGTGGACCCCTTCTGGCTGATGGAATACGGTGGTTTGTTGTACAACATAAAGAGAATCGGGTCGTCAACTGCGGATTCGGTGATGTTCCCAGGTAGTGAAACCGGTACTGCACGGACAGCAAAGGATCCGCTGGACGAACAAATCAAACTCTGTGAGACGCATCGGTCAAACAACATCGAACAATTGAAGCTTGACGCTTCAAAGTACGAAGAGGAGAAGAAACGAAGAGTCGAGGACTTGCACAAGAGGAAGTTGCAGAAAGCAGATACATCATCGACAGTGGGGATGTCATTCAAACGACGGAAACCGTTCAGGTAATATTTATCTAGTATCTATATATACATGATAGAACTTTATTTAAATCCCCCAGCTGGGACCAGAGGATGGACCTGGGAACTCTTCAAATATGGGACCCAGAAAGGAATCTTGGAATCTCTTAGAGTACGATGACAGATTATGGCACTCGCTTTGCTCGTATAGGGCGTTGGCCTTGCCCATCCATTTGGTCATGTTTTCAATTCTATGCTCGCTCGCAGGGTGGGTGCTCAAGAACTCGAAACTGCCGCCCCCTGCAAGGTTCCTTTTCTCAAAGTTCGCCATCCGCTCCCACAATTTGACGGATTCGTTAGGGTTGAAGCAAGCTCGTGACATAATCATCAGTCCTATGTAGTCTGCCTCCGTTTCCATCTGCCTGGATGCTGGCATCCGTAACAGCCCATCGGTCAAAAGATTGTTGATCCCTTGGATCCCAGTTGCTGCGTACAGCAGCATACTGATCATCGAGTATATCGGTGCCTTGGAAAGATTCTCTGACGTGTGTCTAGCCAGCTGATGTGCAAATTCGTGCGAGAGGACGGTCGCCAAGCCGTCATCGTTCTTGCATATCCCGAGGATGTTGCTGAACACGAACACTTTCCCACCGGGGAGCACAAACGCGTTCGGCGGTGCTCTCGGGTCATTAACTACATGGATCTTCCACTCGACGCCCTCGAGCAGCGACCGGTCCACTGTTGGATCCTTCAAGCTCGCCTCGACGATCTTCTCGAAGACTCTTTCGACTTTGCGAGACACCGGGTGAGTAGGCGGCAGCAACAGACCCCTCGTCTCTTGAAGTATGGACCGATACGTGTACCTGCCGAGCTTCAATTCGAGCCACGGCGGTATCCATATGAACCGTCTCCTGTTCGATACGGGGGCCTCGTTCAAGTGGGTGACGTAGAACAGCGCCCCACCGCCAAATAACAGCAGCAAATACTTCCTAGCGACAGGATCAAACAGCAAAGTCCTGAAGCTGGCCCCGCCACTGTCCTGCCTTCTGTTGAACCTCTGGTATGTATATGGAGTCTCCAGACGATAAAGCCGTCGGGGGATCAGCGATGGCACCAGCGGGGCAGCAGTCCGGACTGTACTCCGAAGAGTCAACTGAGCAGCAGGTCGCAGAAGCCTCAATCCAAACATATCTATGGAACGGTACCCAGTGGACCTACGGTACAGTAACCAGAAGGTTCCACTGTATGTCACTGTGAATATACTGACACTTATACATATATATATATATGTATATATACACTAATAGAGGGGGAGGTCATAGAAACGGTGTAGTGCTCCACTATCATCGTTATATCTCGAAGGAGTCTGGTTCTATTGAAACTGTGCCGTTGTTCTGGTTTGCTGCGGTGGTGGTGGTCTGGGACATCTCCCTGTACCGTCTCTGCGTCCTAAAGTATAGCAACCAAGCGGTCAACGTGAACACGGCGATTGTGACGAGTATACTGGCGAAATCGAACAGTCTGGAGCCTGCAGAGGTGGTCTCCCCCATATTCTTGATTCGGGATCCAATGAACAAGTAGATAAGAAGCTTTGGGGAAGTTATAACGTTCGCAATGGCGAAATTCTTGAGAGAGATACCGTAGATGCTTGCGATGGCGCCGTTGGTTAGCGAGTAAGGGAATGGGCACAGTCTCAACAGGGCGAGCAGCCAGTAACTGTTGTTCTCCTGGAGTACGGAGGCGAAAGCCTCGAATCTTTTGTTCATGTGTAACAACCGCTCCGCCCTGGACCTCAGGATATTCTTGAACAGCGCAAACGAGGCGATCGATCCACCGACGGAACCAATTGCCAGGATTATCCACCCATGCAGGGATACACCGTAGATAAGTCCCGTGCTCGTCGACAGGAAGGAGAACCCAATCAGCGGCGGGAACCCAACTATGAACACGAGCAGGCACAGGATAAATGGCGTCGACTTCTTCGAACTGAGTTCATCGGAAACCTCTACGAGCTTAACCAGCACGGCATTGTGGTAGACAAGCAGAAGCACGCCAGTGACGCACATGGCAGCACCACACATAGTCAGCAGCATCTTTTTCCAGAGGGATAACTCGCCGTACTCGTTCACGATATGGTACCCGAGTTTCTTGACGTTGTAGATGAACCGTTGCCGTGGCGTCAGATTGTACATATCCAGCATATCGTGCTCCTCGGGCGGACCGCCCGTGAGGGAATTGTCGAGCTCCAGGTCCTCGTTCAACTCATTGAACAGGGCCTCGTTGAACTCATTTATGTTGTCATCAACGGCAGGATCATCAAACGGATTAGATTGGCCGGACATCGCAGGGGGCACTCGTTCAAACAGCAGCAGGTGTTCGAGCAAGAATTGACCACGCCCGGTGACTGTCCAGGCTACTACAAAGCCTTGTAGATCACCAACACAAGGGGAGGGGGATCTTCAAAGCTTCACCTCTCTTTAAGACGAATTTGTGATCGAATATTGATGCAGATGCCTACAAGCGATGGATAACGAAGTATATAATAATGCGGTGGTACATAGCGGTGCTCTCACTGTTCGCTGCTGCTGCTGCTGCTGTCTTGAAGCGGCAGTTTCGAAGCCTCTGGCAACACGATGCTTGTCTCCGGAGAAAGCTCCACGTCTTCCGGTGCGGTGCTGCTCTCCTGTTCTTGTCCCGTGGTCTCGAGTTTCGTGCCCTTGGGCGAGGGCAGCGCCGGCTCTGAGTCCGTGCTGTCTTTGTCGTCCTCAAAGGGCACTGCAGCGGTACCGTACCGCTGGAGGTAAACGTCTGCGCTGTTGCGCCTTGTCTCCTCGGCGGACACGCTGTTTGTGATCAGTTTGTGGTCGAACGTGCCGGATCTTGGTCTCCCGCCCCAGCCGTGGGCAAACGATGACGACGACGCGGACCCCAGTGGGCTTTCCCTCTTGTAGGGGGACCTCCACTCCATTTTGTTCTGATAGTAGTCCTTGCTGCCGTTCGCTGGCGAGTGCAGTAGCGAGTCCCTCCGCGGGGAGTCGATCATCACCGTGTTCCAACCGCGTCGTTCCATGGGGAACATGATGTGGCCCGTGCTTCTCTTCCCGTGTGTGGTCCTGGAGAACCCGTGGTTCGTCGCGTGCCGTTGGTAGTACGAGTTTGAGCTGAGGATGCGGGACGGCGGTGAGGTGATGCTGAAGGACTTAGAGGAGTACTTCTTGCGCAAATTCGCGTTGGCGCCTGAATCCGATTTGCGCCTGTGTGCGCTTTGAGAGCGCCCCGCTGTGCACCCGTTCAGTTTCTCCTGTAGTTGGTCGCCGTTGTTGTTCACGTTCGGGTTCTCGCGCAACAGCAGTAGCGAGTTTGTGGACTCCGTCTCTAGCAAGTTGTCGTCCAGTACTGTGTTGGATTCTTCCCCACGTTGCTTGCCCCTGTTCACCCCCCACTTCCGTACCTCGTTCTGAGGCATGTTCGGAGACGCGGACTTGATCAGCCCGATGGGGAGGTCCGCAAATTGCAATGGGTTCTTTAGTGAGGACGACACGATCATTTTGCCCTTCATGAGCGAGATGGCTTTGTCCAGGAGAAACTCCTGTCCGCAGTGGTTCTCGATGATCGATATCTTGGGCCAGGTGGTCCGTGCACCGTTGGTGAATTCCCGGAGAAGGAACTCCTTTGTTGGGTTCGACAGCAGTTCGTTTATGCGTGCGAGCATGCTCAGATCTGGAAGGATGGTGATGTCTCCGGAGTACTGCTGCGACAGGACGGACCTGAACTTGGTCAGCGTGTTCTTTGCGATACCGATCTCACTACCGATCTCGAGCAAATGGATCACCTCGTCGGACATGAACTTGTACAGAGTCGCCATGTGCTGTCTGAGCCTTGCGCTGAACTCATCCTCTATTTCACCCCCAACGCAGGAGACAGACAGTTTCAGGAAGGGCACGACGTGAATGTTTACCTGGCATGCGATAATGTGGTCGACGTTAAACATCTCAGAGAGTCTCGAGATCGGAAGGTCGTTGTCGACGGATCCGTCAACGAACTTTACAGAGGAGCTGCCGTTCCACTCCCGCTTCCTGCCCGTCCTCGGGTCCTTTTCAAACAAAGGTGATGAGGGGAAAATCCCCGGAAGTGAGCATGAGGCGCACACGGCGGACCAGATGAGCACGTTCGGTGCTGTCAGATTGTTGAGCAGTCGTGGTTGTTCGAAGAGCGACGCTGGGGACACTGTAATGTTGAGGATCTTGCCTGTCCTGTTGTACGCCTCCCTAAATGTAAGGTCCCCCAAGAATGAAATCATCGTGTGGACGAGGTGCTTGTTGTCGAACCAGGTCCCGTTTTTGAAGAACCGGGACATCTTGATGAGGAAGTTCTCCCCCTCTGACTTCTCGCTGTCGTCTTTGAAGATGTTGAAGTCTGTGCTCATGATATTCTCTAGTAGACTAGGCAGTTCCTCCTTGTTGTGCACAGAAAGGATGGATGCGACGATCGCGCCCGCGCTGCTGCCGCTGATGACCCGGGGTAAAGAGTCCAGTTCGAAGAGCGTCGCTAGGACCCCAACGTGGAAGAGTCCGAAAGTACCACCTCCACTGAGCACAAGCGCGGTCCTACCAATATTCCTGCGCGTCTGTTGCAGGATCCCAATGACGTACGTGTCATCGAGTTCTTCGGCCTCGATGAGCGCCGCGACGCAGAGTCGCGACTCGCTCATATACTCGTCGATGAGTGTCTTCGTGCCGATGTAAGAGTGCCGGTACAAGTTCACGTTCCCCATATTCCCCAAATTGCGCACCCAGTTGGTTCGCACGAGGTAGAGTAGTTGTTCGAGGTCCCCATTAAGCCTTGCGCGCCGCATCTTCCCCAAGACGCTCTCAACAAGCTCGTAGTCGTATAGGGACGACTCCCGGTGCAGCTTCCACTGTTGCTTCCCCGTGAGCATATCCAGCTCTGTCGCGGCCTGTCTCCACTCCGTGTACGACGCCGCATGAGTCCGCTGCGCTTGTAACTCCTTGATCATCACGTCCCGCTCGTAGTCGCCCACAAACAGCCGGTAGCAGAACATCCTGAACCGGGAAAGAAGCCCAACTTCACCAACATCATCAACCTCGTCATCGTCACTGCCTTCGGCCGCTAGCGTCGCCACCGTACCTTGTGTCCCCTGTAAGGCCTGCCCAGTCTCTGCTTCCCTCCCGTAGTACCGCGCTATAAACCCACGTGAGACGTCCATGCCGCGCACGGACAGCAACGCAGACATAACTTCCATCGTCAGCGTCGTTCACACCGTCTACAGATGTCCTCAACAGCCTCTTCAACACTGTCTTGTAGTGTAACGGTCTCTTCGCGGCTTCTGATTTGAATTCAATGAAAGAAGCGAAGGGACCGCTGATGCAGTTCTACAAGGCATCTGCTGGGGTTATACTGGGGTACTACTAGGGTTGCTGAACCGACGGATGTGTTAAGACGTGGTGGGGGGTTGTCGTTGGGCGCTGGGCGTTGGGTGCCAGGTGGTGGGCCGGTGTGGCTTGTAAGAACGGACGAAGCAAGAGTGATGAGACGGTGGGTCGTGCGTGTCTACGAGAAGTGCGGATGGGAGAGAGTTGAGGGGACTAGGTTGGTTCGAGTAGTTGGGGGCACCAGGGTCACCGGGTCACCAGGGTCGCGGTGATACTCGATATGGGTGGCCGATGAGGTACTAATATCTACTTGTTCAATTGTCCCCCAAAAACGCCAATTGACCACACCCAACGAACCTTCAACACAACGATACGACCAAAACGATCCAGCAAGGCTTCAGGCGCCTCCTGCAGGTCCCCCCACGACCCGCCATCGCTCTTCTCTTCAAGCTGTGATCCGCGACACAAAACTGGTGCATTTTTGTTCAAAAGACGTGGATGAAGAGACGGTCTCTTCCCCAGTCGGCAGGTCTTGTTCTGTTGTAACGGACTGATACTCGTACGATATACACAGGTGCAATTGAGAGAAATGTACGGCTCGCCATTCCCGCCTTTGAACCCGAAGGTACGGTACAAGACCGCGCTTGAGCGGGCAGGTTTCGACGTGAACAGAGACGAGTTGGCCGCTGCAGCGGCCAGGAGACGGTCCCCGGAGCGCACGCTACGGTCTGTGACAAGTCCAGTTGCAGCGCTGGACACAGCGGGCCCACCGCGCGTGGTGGAGCACGCTCACAGAGGGGATACGAACCAGTACGCGCAATTGAACAAGAAACCGTCCCCAGCGTCGTTCTACCCGAGTGGGCAGCCCTGGGCGGGAGACGTACGAGTCGGTAGTGCACCAGTGGCAGGGACCCACGACAGGGGCCAAGAGAATAGTACATATGGTGCGGAACGATATAGCGAGGGAGCGGAAACCAGTGGAAACCCGTATGCGGGGGTGGCACAACCAACGGTCAACCCGTATGCTCAGGCGAGTAACCAGACCAACGCTAACCCTTACGGTGGTTCTGCAAACTACCAGACAGCGCAATACGGGGACACACAGCCCGTCGAGGATACACCGAACTTGTTTACGATGAACGAACCGGCATTCCAGCCAAACAACGGTGTAGCGCACGACGCTATGGACCCAATTGAGAAGAGCTTCATGATGCTCACGCAGAGTGACAGCAAAAGCATACTGGGCTCGGAGCCCCCACAAAACTTGCATCGCTCCCCGGCAAACACAGCGTCGCCGCATACTTCAGCGGGGAAGACGCACGCCAAGAGCATAGACAACTTGAACCTCGAACCGAACGCACAGCTCAGTATTGCCGTGGAAAGTCCGCTGAATCTTGGGTTAGAGCGTACTTCGAGGCAAGTGGACCCGTTGGCCTCACGTCCTGACAGCACATCGCAGAAACTGCTGCAGACTTTCAACGTCGAAGAAACAACGCCTAATCTGGGCCACGACTCCTCGACGAACTTACAAGTGGAACAACTAATAGCACAGCTGGATGACGTTTCGCTGTCCCGCAACGAGAGGCTCGACACGGGGATGGGACCACCAAACTCTTTACAACAACACCAGCGGGCCAAGAAATCTAGCGCGTACATGTCCGGTTTCCCGGCGAAACAGATCCAGAAACCAGTAGTGAACACAGACTCCATATATCAGCCAAGCCAACTTGCCTCCCGCGACAGTTCCGAGTCCAGCGCGAGCGAACAGAGTTTCACGTACGCCCCAAATATCCGCACAGGGCCCGGCCAGGGCTACGGCGGAGTGCGTGGACAACTGGGCCGCCACAGCAACGAGTCCGACTTCTATGCGTCGTCGTCGACGTCCCT
>NC_035924.1:1269133-1310278 GCF_000348985.1 Huiozyma naganishii CBS 8797
TTGCTAGGGGAACCCCGCCAGGATGTGACAACCACCACGCCGGAGCCACCTCGAAAGATTTACCCGCCAGGCGAGGGCCCCTGCAGAGGGTGCAATCTGGAAATCCATGGCAGGGGTGTCTGCTCGAAACGGCAGAACGAACTGTCCGGCCAATGGCACAGGGAATGCTTCCACTGTTCCAGCTGCGACGTCAGATTCAACAGGAGAACCACATGCTACATTTTCAATGACGCACCGTACTGCCAGAGACACTACCACGAGGCAAACGGGTCCATCTGTAATGTCTGTGACGACATCATCGAGGGCGAGTGCCTCGAAAACGATAAGAGACAGCGCTACCACGTCAAGTGCCTCAAGTGTTTCCTATGCCACCAATTGATAACAAAGGACTACTACATTTTCAACGGGACCGTTCCGCTATGTGGGAACCACGACATGGATGCGCTACTAAGAGACGGTCTCTCGCCATTGGAGGACTCCACGCATGAGCCAAAGACCAACCACAATAACGTCATCTCCAAGAGAAGGACAAGACTGATAAACTACGATTAACAACGTCTCTTGCGATTCCTCTCCTCTTATTCATATACGTTTACGTACCACTTTTCCGCGAGGAGGTATCAAATAACTTTCTGGCAATCAATCGCAAGCAACTCTCGACGAGACTCGACCGTCACAGAGGCAGTATCGCATGAGTATCCGTACCGTTGACGCCGTCAACCGCCCAGGACTCGAACCGGAGACTGTCACTTATGTGTCGACCGGATTTCTCAACAGGTAAAAAATTTTGTGACGCTGTAACGGTCCCGATTGGTACAGTTTTGATGCGCTGTCCAGTTCCCGCAGTGGTCTGGTCCCTTTGTACTCCGTCGGAACGTTTGGCGAAGGCAGATACGTTGTCTGCTGGGGCCTCTTTCTCTTTGTGTTCTCCTGCTGAAATTACATCGAGAAGGAGGATTCCTGGGGAGATTGCTGGTTGACTTATGGCAGGAGATCAACCGGCTGGCAAGCACGACTGTGCAAATGAGCCAATGCACGGTGACAGGACCCCAGGGCTCACCACGGCTCCCGTTTTCAGCCCGCTCGATTTGCAATTGGAGCAGGATGCCAGGACTGTGGTGATCACCTCACCGCGAAATAGCAGTGGATCTTGGCGACAGGTGCTCTCCCCGAGCACACCCAAGTCCAAAAACACGGAGATGTTCGGATCGCCGCCTCCCCAATGCTCAACACCGCTGAGTTCAGGCAATTGGAGGATTACGAGGACAAGCCGGTGCGAGGTATATCGCGCCAGTTGAAAACCAGGTTGAACTCTGCGTTGATGAAACTACAGAGCAACTGGGCGGAGAAAACTTTGCCCGTGTTTGACGACCGCTCGAGGGGCAAGCATAAATGCGACGAGGACTCTGACACGGAGAGAAACAGTTCCGTGAAGGAGCTCCGCGCAGAAACCACAGACCGCTCGCCGAAACGACGAAACGATACCGGGCGAAAGACTGTCTTGCCCAAGAGTAGGAGTCAAGCTAAACTACAAACGGCTAGCCCTTGATTGGGCGAGAGGCGTATTTCCCGACGGGATCACATATGCTTAGCGTATACTGCATACATCGCATAATAACGGAGGGGTTAACAAACACAGATTATAGTAATAAGAGTAGCACATATGCATATATACGTATATATACATTACATATCCTTGGCGATTGTGCCCCCAAAATCGATGGCCGGCGACATCAATACATGGTTATGACGTTGTAAATTACATAGAAGTGGAGAGTGTGGACCACACCAATCCAAAGGATTCAATATCTTGTATGATCAATCGGTGAACTTGTAGGACCCTGTCGCCATGGTGATGGACCCACCTCTGT
This sequence comes from Huiozyma naganishii CBS 8797, assembly GCF_000348985.1. Lineage (NCBI taxonomy): Eukaryota > Fungi > Ascomycota > Saccharomycetes > Saccharomycetales > Saccharomycetaceae > Huiozyma > Huiozyma naganishii. Next base: position 1,271,005 of record NC_035924.1, read on the forward strand.
AGGACCCTCTCTTCATTTTGTTTTTGTTCTTGGTGAAGTCCTTCCCGCGGACGCGGCCAAGTCTTTCGTTGGCCATCTCCCCCCACGTCCCCGCAGCGCCCTTGTACGTGTTATCCGTCAACTCCCATGCCTCAAATGCAATCTTCTCCCTCTCTATACGGGAAAAGTGCCTCCTCTGGCCCTCTTTTATCTCATCAGTACCGGCGGAAATGTTAAGCTTGTTCCTTTTCGTTTCAGGTTCCGGCGTGGGTTCTGCGGTTGACGACTTGGACGACGTGGATTCCTCATTCTCGCGAGGTCTTTTAGCAGTGTTTTCGCTTTCGGAGCCAGAGCTGGTGCTGGAGCTGGTGCTGGAGTCTGTGTCTGAGTCTGAATCTGAACTGGACTCCGAAGAGCTAGAGCTGGAGCTGGAGCTGGAGCTGGAGTCAGAATCAGAATCAGAATCAGAAGAGCTGGAACTAGAACTAGAACTAGAACTAGAACTAGAACTGGAACTGGAACTGGAGTCTGAGTCTGAACCGGACTCCGAAGAGCTTGAGGAACTGGAGCTAGAGCTGGAGTCGGAACCGGAACCGGACTCCGAAGAGCTAGAACTGGAACTGGAACTAGAACTGGAACTGGAACTAGAACTGGAACTGGAACTGGAACTGGAACTAGATTCTGAGTCCGAGTCAGAACTGGAGGATGAGCTCGAAGAGTCTGAAGAAGAGTCCGAGGAGCTCGAACTGGAACCCGAATCACTCGAGGATGACGATGAAACGCTGCTGCTGCTGCTGCTGGACGAAGAAGAATCTGAATTCTCAGACTCGCTGCTACTGCTGCTGCCAGATGACGACGATGACGACGACGACGAAGTTTCGTCCGAAGAGGAAGATTCCGAATCTGAATCGGATTCCGAAGTGTTGCTGCTGCTGCTCGCAGACGTCGAGAACGAGTCGCTATCCTCCTTCGCCTTCTCCTTGGCGCTCAACTTTGGTGCCTTTTCACCTTTAGCAACCACTTTACTCGAGCCCATAAATTCTAATTTTTATTCAATTTTTTTAGCTTGGTTATCTTTCCCCCCAATCTGACAAATCAGCCTTCAACGTCTACCTACTTCGCATCCACCACTGTCCCCCAACCAACGAACCGGTCAATTCGTTCAACTTTGCGATGAGCTGGAAAATTTTCACTTTCAAAGAACCGTTTTTTCCATTCTCTTTCGAAATTTCCCGTTCTGAAAAAGACAATTCTGCGTGTCCCGATTAGGCAGTCAATGTCCCAATGGGGAAAGTATAGCAGGTTGCGACGCACACCAGGCCAGATACCAGTGATAGAGGGCCAGGGCCGTTGCTGGTTGCGTCCCCCTCGAGTGTGCCCCGAATGTGTCCAATTCTCTGCTCTTGTTATCGGTGGGGCTGCGCTAATCAAACGGTCGTTTTATTACACAGCCATGCTGCATAGTTATCTGACACAATATGGCTTGTGTAAGCAATTTGATAACAGGGGAAAGACAGGGAAGCAAAGCAACGAGGGAAAGGGGCTACGTTGGTGTGGTGGTGTCCCCGCGGCACCCCCCCACAACGCACAAAAAGTCAAGACAAAATAAAATGTGTCAGTCTTGGTGACCAATCTCCTATCGTTGACACAAAAAGTTGTTGCAACCGACTGGAACGCACACAAAAGCGCGTTCGCCGGTAGCGGTCTCGTATCGCTCTGCCACTAGAAACACTGCAGGAGCACCTGATTGTGCCAAGTTGTTCAGCCGGGGATCGGGGTGTTTGGTGAACTAATCATGCCTCAGACACCCTCTATCATAATGTGTCACAGTTTTTCTCTTTTCTGCCCTGGCAATATGCAAGAGGAAGAGTCCCTCGGTTCCGGTATCGGCCGCACCCGCCCGCGCAGTATCGCACACTCTGTCTCTGCGGGCTTTCTCCATTGCAACACTGACACAAAAATCTTGACTGCATCGAGACTGGATTGCAGTGCAGATAACGAGATAAATCCGCTCGTCGAACGGCATTATTTTTGCGAACTCTTTCTCTTTCTGGGTACGAAAACAGCAACAGCAGAAATTGTGTCACTAATTCCTCTCGACATCGCAGACCTCTCTGTGCGTTTGTCAATTGCGATTGTGTTTCCAGTGGGAAAACAGTTCTCGTTTTGTTGCTGTTCTCTGAGTTTTTGTCCCGATAAGGCGTGACACCGAAGTGCACGGAGGTGCATCCTGATAACGTCGCGTCTCGTTGGTGATTGTGAGTCTTCTTCGTTTTCTTAGGGGGTGGGAAGTGGGAAGTGTTCAATCTTACACTCTTCCCCCACCCCGTCTTGGGGTAGCGTAGTTTTTTTGGTATATAACACGGCACCAAATTCAGCTTTCTGAGTCTTGTTGTTGGTGCCATTCGTAGATCTTATTCGTTCGTTGATTATTAGATCTTCTTTGATAATATACACCCCAGTCAAAAAACTATACTCTGGTCTTCTCTACTGGAAACTTTTAGTAAAGTATCTTATTCAGTTAGGATATTTTACTATAGAGCCCTACAACTAAAATCAGTGTTGTAACCTGCCTACCCCCACACACAATTAAGCTACTATTTATTTGGGTCGTTTGAAATATGACCTTAAGACAAGTTAATACATTCTCCGAGGATGATAGCTTGGACAAGAAAAACGACCTTGTCTTGACGAAGGAGAACTCGCACACCATCGAGGAGGACTCCAGAATCGTCGATGACTTGGCGTCCCAGTACGAAGACGATATCCCCGAGGGGTACGAAGTGCCCACGGAGGAGGAATTGCGTACTCTGAAGCACGTCGGAGGGCACATCCCGATGCGGTGCTGGTTGATTGCCGTTGTCGAGTTGTCCGAAAGATTCTCGTACTACGGGTTGTCCGCGCCATTCCAAAACTACATGGCAAACGGACCACACGACAAGCCACCTGGACTTCTACAGTTGAACAGTGACGGTGCTACAGGTTTGTCGTACTTCTTCCAGTTCTGGTGTTACGTCACTCCCATCTTCGGTGGGTACATGGCCGATACCCACTGGGGGAAATACAACACCATCGCTGTCGGCACAGGTATCTACATCTGCGGTATCTTCATTCTGTTCATGACCTCCATCCCAAGCATCACCACGAAGAACGCAGGGTTAGGTGGGTTCATCGTCGCCATCATCCTGATCGGGATCGCTACCGGTATGATCAAGTCGAACCTGTCGGTGCTCATAGCAGATCAGTTGCCAAAGAGAAAGCCGCTGGTGAAGACTAAGAAAAATGGTGAAAGGGTCATCGAGGACACCAACCTCACGCTACAGAACGTGTTCATGTTCTTCTACCTCATGATCAACATCGGGTCGCTGTCCGTTATTGCCACCAGTGAACTGGAATTGCACAGGGGGTTCTGGGCTGCGTACTTGCTGCCCTTCTGCTTCTTCTGGATCGCCGTGGTAGTGCTCGTCTTGGGTAAAAACCAGTACGTCAAACCGCCGATCGGTGACAAAGTGATCTCCAAGTGTTTCAAAGTATTGTGGATTCTAACGAAGAACAGATTCAACTTCGACGCCCCCAAACCCTCCTTAAACCCTACCAAAAACTACCCATGGTCCGACAAGTTCGTCGATGAAATTCAAAGAGCATTGGGCGCTTGTAAAGTGTTCCTGTTCTACCCAATATACTGGACCTGTTACGGCCAAATGATGAGTGGGTTCGTCACCCAAGGTAGTATGATGGAGTTGCACGGGTTGCCCAACGATTTCTTCCAGTGTATCGACTCCATCGCGATCATCGTCTTTATCCCAGTTTGTGAACATCTGCTGTACCCTTTCATCAGAAAGTACACTCCCTTCAGACCAATCACAAAGATTTACTTTGGGTTTATGTTCGCGTCCGGTTGTATGATTTGGGCCGCAGTCCTTCAATCGTACATCTATAAGGCAGGACCTCACTACAAGTGGCCATTGGAACACGATGGTCCCAACCGTATCCACGTCGCTTTGCAAGTACCTGCGTACGTCCTATTGGCCTTCTCCGAAATTTTCGCATCCATCACTGGTCTAGAATACGCGTACTCCAAGGCACCTGCCTCCATGAAATCCTTTATCATGTCTATATTCTTAGTGACCAATGCATTCGGTTCCGCCATTGGGTGCGCCCTGTCTCCAGTCTCGAAGGACCCAGACTGGACATGGTTGTACACCGGGTTGGCCGTGGCTTGTTTCATCTCCGGCTGTTTGTTCTGGGTATGTTTCAGAAAGTACAACGACATCGAGGAGGAAATGAATGCTATGGATTACGAAGTTGATGCAACAATGTTGAAAAAGGTGCCCATCGAGACTGATACAGTCGCTTTGGAGAAGGGATCCTCGGAAAGTGTCGTCTCTCTGTGAGCATGACCCGTGTATTTTTATTTAATTACTTTAAGTGTTTAACCTATTCCAATAACACACACTCACATACGTTCAAACTCACTTCTTGTCCAGACACCAGAGTTTAGTAAGTAGTGCTATTAAATCTTAACAAATATACAATACATATGAGATAACTGGTATACAGAGTCTGCGGGAAAACCAAAAACAGATCAGTTTTAACTCTCTTGGACGCAATTGGTTGGTGTGGCCACACTTTCTCTTTCTACAGTTGGTGGCTCTTGGAGGCAATCTGGCGTAACACTTACGGCAAACGGACTTCTCACAGTTGTACTTGGAAGCCAAAGCTTTCAAAGATGGTTCAATGATACCACCTCTCAATCTTAGGACCAAATGCAGAGTGGACTCCTTTTGGATATTGTAGTCGGACAAAGTTCTGCCGTCTTCTAGCTGCTTACCAGCAAAGATCAGTCTCTGTTGGTCAGGTGGGATACCTTCCTTGTCTTGGATCTTGGCCTTGACATTGTCAATGGTGTCGGAAGATTCAACTTCCAACGTGATGGTCTTACCAGTCAAAGTTTTGACAAAACTGTATTAAAAGAGGGATGAACGAAAAAATGTTAGTAAAAACTAGAACGCCAAGTAAACAGGGTAGAAAAATCTACCTGGAGCACTCGTGTAGAGGGCCACATCACATTCTTCATTTGCTTATCTGTCACAATGCCATAATATTACTGTGACAGAGGATGGGGGGCAACAAAATACAGTAGACAGCACAACGGCACAACGGCACACCTCGATACCTGGTAGGCTGATAAGTACGGTCATACGGGCACTCTCACCGGCCTCCCTGCGTGGATCCCATTCCCAACGTGTACAAGCAAAAGAAAAATACGGTATTTCCCTCAGTACCGGCAACGGTATTCACTTTTAAACATACATTTGCATCTTTGAAGCTTGGTTCCCTTGTTGTACCTCCAAACACAGCCGTTAAAGCAGGTATCCAGAGCTACAACCTTCCAATATCACCTGGTTTGAACAGTTTCACGACTTGCAAGCAACCAATTCTGCGTCACGAGAGAAACCAGCGCGTGTATTTCCCATTTGGGAAATCTCTTAGAAAAAACACAATTTTTCAAAAAAAATAAAAAAATAAAAAAAACTTAATGGTGTTTGGGTTTTTATATTTTAGCAGTCATTTTTGGTTTTGTTACCCGTTTGCTTTTGAAACGTCTACTTTTTGGAGGATAATATGGAACCCGTTGTAATAGGTTATAGTAGTCATATTGCATTGCGATGAGCTTTTAGACGTTGTGGGTTTGGTTTTGTCTGTAGCGTTTGCTTCAAGTGTGTTGAACTGCGGATTCTGCGCCGATTTTAAATGAGTTCCGGGGAGACGGCTGGCGAATTGTGCTCACTTTTGGGCCTGCCCATGGATACAGTCAACGGGCTGCCCTTGGCCGTTCAGAATGCGATCGCCTCCAAATTTACCAGTGAGCGGCAGACGGTCCGCACGGTGGAGGGTCGCATGGAATTGATTGTGGAGGAGAACCGTCTTTTGAAATCCAGCAACTTGGACATGTCCAGGATTGTTACTGAAAGGGCTGAAGAAATTGGCCGGCTACGAGATGAGGTCTCTACAGTCACAGGTCAAACCTCTGCTCTTAGGGCGGAATTGGAAAACTTGCAAAACGATTTGGAGCTGCTGAAAGATAAAGACCTGGCGCTGCAGTCTGAAAGAGACTCCACGGTAGCTTTGCTAGATGGCCTGAAGTTGGAGAACAGTGCGTTGCGCGCAGAGATAGAACAGGCGAAAGAACTCGCCAGCATTCGCCAGCATGATTACGAGGCAGACCTAGACTCCAAGACTGGGGCATTAGTCTCGAAGGAGGAGGAACTTCGGCTTGCAAAATCTGAGAGGGCATCCCTTATATCGCAGACAGAGCGGCTGTCGCAGGAATTACTTCAAAGGGACGCCGATATCAGGCAACTGGTTGACGCAGACAAACTGAGGCAGGATGAATACACGGACGAAATCAATTTGCAAAAACATCGTGCAAGACTGCTACAAGAACAAGTGGCATCTCTGGAGAAGGAGGCTAAGCTGGTCGGCCACGAAACTGAACCCGAGTATGAAATACCGCCCCCGGGAGAAGAGGTGGCACTACAGCAACGTTCTCACAGCATATCAATGGATTCTTTATTGACGGGTAATGACGAAACTTCTCACAGTATGTCAGAACTCAATAACAACATCTCCATATTGAGCAATAGATTGAAAAGAGAAACGTTATCAAAACAGAAACTTGAAAAGCAGGTCCACAAATTTGTCACTGAACTCGAACAAACTGCACCTATAATCAAGTCCTTTAAACAGAAGAGTGAACAATCCGATGCTCAGATACATAAGTTGCAACTGCATTTGGAACATGTTACAAAGGACAAAGAAACCATTTTTCAGGAGGTGGAACAGTACAAAAAACAGTTGGAACAGATATCCGGACAGGACAAAATTTTAAGGAGGGAACGGTTCGATCTGGCTCGCCAGTTGCAATACTTACTCCTGAACGGCTTCGTCAAGGACTCTGATGATCCTTTGACATCCTCGGAGTTTTCGTATATTAAGGAAATATTGAACACTGATCCAGAGGAGGGAAACACATCTTCAACAGACTCTCAACTGATTATCTCCAAAAGAATGTTGAAGTTCAAAAGCATTGTAGAACTACAACAACAAAACATCAACTTACTTTCTGCTGTAAGAACATTGTCAGACAGGGCAGAAACCCTAGAAAGAAAACTGGAAAGCGGAGATAGCATAGAAGCTATTAACGAGGCCAAACAAACTCTGCTAGATTTACAACAATACAATTCATCCCTTGAGGCAAAAGTGGAATCCCTAACGAATAAACTAAAAGCCAATGAGCATTTTACTTCAATTGGTGACGGCGAGTTTGGCAACTCCGATCTTTCTGACGGAAACAACATACAAGCATTGAAGAACAAATACGATTCACTAATGGCAGAAAGTTCCGAAACCATAGGCCATCTATACAGCCAAATCAACAATTTACAACAGTCTAAGAGTGACCTCGCTAAAGAATGCGAAAGTTTGATAAACTCTAAACATCTTATTGAGGACCGATTGAAAATTACACAAGATATGCTTGATTTATCTAAGAATGAGAATTCAACATTGAGGAACAGAATAAAAAATACCAGTCAAGCTTTAAAGGAACGTGAAGTCGAAACATCTCAAACAATCAAGAAGTATTTGGACTGTGTAGCAAAACTCGATGTCATACAGCGACAACTGGAGAATACCCTAGTCGAGAAAGACATATTGCAAAATGCGCAATCATCGATAGAAAACAAGTTAAATCAGGCATTAAAAGAAAGAAATAACTTCCAAGGACTAATTCCTCAACTACGGGCCTTACAGAAGAATCAAGACGAACAACTGAAAGATATCCAGGTTTCTTTACAAAACAAAATTGACGATCTGGAACTAGAAAACACTGAGTTAAGGAATAAAATAGACACAAAAGAAACATCTCCTAGCAGTGCGCTCACAAACCCCAAGGCTGAACTGGAATGGTATCAGACGAAATTTGACTCTTTGAGCGGCAGCAATGATGCATTAAATGAGAAAATGATTGAGTGCGCCTCCACGATAGAGACCTTGACCGTGAAAACGCAAACGCTAGATATTCTGCTTCAGGAAGCCAATTCCAAAAATAAACTGCTTGAAGCTCGTGAAACAGTTGATGATGTCAATAAACTTACCGGCGCTCTAGAGACTGAACTTGCTACAAGTAGAACGCGGCTGACTGATACAAGTCGTGAACTTGAAATTTCCTCTAACACAATTAGGCAGTACCAATCTGAAATAAAGGTTCTCAACGAAAGACAATCCGAACTTGAAAATGAAAACAAGCATTTAAGAGATGAAATTGCAATCTTGAGGGATGAGCTGACACATAATGGAGGTGAATTTGAGAGGGAGAAAGAAGCATTGATGAAAAAATTATCAAATCTTGAGATTAGACAAGCTGAATTAACGAAGTTAGAGGAAGATTATACTGCAGAAATTGAAAAACTGAAACTCGACTTGGACAAACAAGCAATGCTCGGCAAGGAGATCAAATTAGCACACGACGAAGAAGTAAGAGAGGTACAAAACCGAAATACTGAAACTTACAGGAATGAATTAGAATTAGTTGAAATACGTCAAACGAAGGTCTTTGTAGAAAAGGAGAAAGAATTGGAGTCCCGTATTAAAATACTAAACGAACAGATCGAATTGGACAAAGAGAGGATGAAGCAATTTAGTGACGAAGAATCGCTGCTCCGTGAACAAGTTAAACTACTGGCAGATGAAAAAGCAAGTGATCTTGTGGATGCAGGTGTCTCCCCTGAATATACAGATTTGGTGAGGAAACTTTCTGACGAAAAGAAAAATCTCGAGTCAAAACTGTTTGCTTCACAATCAGAAAAGAACAGGCTTCGTGAACAGCTAACTAAAACCGAATCTGAAATAGCAGTTCTGAATATGAATTATGAGCAAGCCAAAAAAGAGGTTGCTGCAGAGGTAAACAACGAGAGCGGACGTGCTGAAGAGCATATAGCGCAATTAGAGTCACTAAAAGAAAGCAACATGTCTTTAACTAATGAGGTCAAACTAGCGCAAATGAGGAATGGTGAAATTATAGCCGAATTGAATGAGCTCAAAACTAAATTCAAGTCTGTTGAATCTCAGTTGGACGAAGCAAGAAATGTCTTGTCATCAAAGGATATGAAACTGATGGAACTGCAAACGGAGTGTTCTCGTTTGAAAGCAACCTCTCATGATATGCCTCAGAACGGTAATAAAGACAGTAGTTCTGAATTGGTTGGGGCATTGCAAAGCAGTGTAGCCACGTTAACGGAGCAAGTGGACAACTTAAAGCATGCAAATACAGAACTCGAGGATAGGTTTGGTAGATTGAAGAGACAGGCTCGTGAAAGACTCGACGCTTCAAAAGTCACCATCAATTCTCTAAGGGACAATGTCGAAACCCTGACAAAGGACAAGACAGCTTTGCAAGACGTGATAGAAAGAAGTAAAGATGAGCTAAACGAATTACGCGCTAAAATACAGGAACATATCGAGACGTCGGCAGTTATGAAAGAGTTGAAGACTGAATTAGCAGCGGTCATGTCGAAAAATAAAGATATCGAAGCGGAATTGAATGAGACGTCAAAATCATCCAACCAATTGACAACAGCGTTGAACGAAGAGATCGAATCGTTGAAACACGAGGTACAATATCTGAAAGAGGCATCCTCGGCAGAACCGCAGGGAAATGAGGAAATGTCTGGTGTTGTTGAATCGATGAGGAAAGCGTTTGAGGATGAGAAAATAGCCTTTATGAAGGCCACATCGGAAGATTCTGAGGCAAGATTAGCTGAAGAGAGGGGCAAACTTAAAAGAGAAATGGAAGCTCTCGAAAAGGAGAAAGATTCTCTAGTCATGGAAAAGACACGTTTGGGCGAGGAAAACACTGCTTTGATGAAGGCTAGATCTGACGTACCGGACATTGAGACCTTGCAAAAGCAATGGGAAGCCAGTAACAAAGAGAGGCTGGTGTTGTTGTACAAGGAAAAGAGTGATCAAATGATGCGGGCGAAGATGGACGAACTGGAAGAACAGTTTCAAAACAGAGTTAGGAACAAGGAGAAAGAACTTAATGCTTTGAAAGATGAAATCGAAGAAAAATGCAAGACCGGGCATGAGGACACACTTATTGCTGTAAAGAAGCGTGCCTTTGAAGAGGGCAAGCAACAGGCGACCATGAAAATGAGTATTCTCGAGCGGAAAATTGCCAAACTGGAGGCTGAAAGCAAGGCAACCAAAAGTGGCAGCGACATGTCCGTCTCGGAGGATGCCCCCAGGTTCGTAACGCCGAATAACAACAAAGTTCAACAAGCAAACCAACCGTTCCTCGCAACGGCGGGTTCTGGTTTTTCTGTCCAGTCCAGCGAAAGTAATCCGTTCACGACACCTGTATCGAGGGGTGCTGCGCACACAAATGCGTCCTCGCAGTCCAAGTTTGCCCCTACGTTTCTGCTGAACAGCCAACCGCCAGTGTTAGTGTCTGGGTCATCAGATGAGGACAACGATACTATGCGTGGCACTTCTGTGGACGAGGACGCTGGGACGGCTGTCCCATCACTGAATGAGAACAATAAACGTCCCGGCGAGGGTGAGTCCAATCTGAAATCCCCGTCGAAGAAAACGCGGTCTGTGAGCGAAGAATCCAGTGGAGACAGTACTGGGGACATCTCGGATGAGTGATGTACCGTGCTACTGTCTGTTAGAGTTTAAATACTTGTGTATTAATACTACGTCGAGATTATATTGTCTTATTATTTGTCAGGATAAATTGTGGAACCCCCCTTGGGAATTAATTCATGACCCATTACCCAAATACGGTACTACGAACTATTATAATCCCGACCTGCAAGAACATCACACTGTCCTTACACACATTATTCAAGCACAATCTACTTTAGCTCTTACAGATAGAGACCGATACTATAGATATAACTAGTCTTTATATATGTGAGAATTTCCCAGATATTCTCAGAATAAGAGTATGTTTCATAGTGCGACATATTAACTTCCACATGGCAATATTGTCATACGTTTCATATAATGTTTCTGCCTATGATGATATCTTATCACCCCTATAGTGGTCATTTTCTATATTCAACATTATCATAGTCATTTTCTATATCCAGCACAATTTTATTATTATTATTTACTTTCTTTCTTTCTTCAATTCAAATTTTTCAGTGCTTTCCCATGACCAATATATCAAAAGAGCCCAAAGCTGAGTCAATAAGCTCGACTTGTATGGTCAACTCCTCTTGATGTTGGTCTGACTTATACTGTAGCAGATTATATAGCTGGCCATCAAGGCACAGTTCAAAAGCAGGATCGTTTGGGCCTTCTTGTTTATTCTGCAACTTGATTTCGAACCCCTCTGAGATTCGCTTGTACGTAGTGTAAGGATCCGCGGTCAACTCATCGCCGCGACGGTTCTTATACCCTGCCATGATTCTCTCCAGTAGTTGTTTACGATTGAGGCTCGATGAGTAGGCCAGCAAGTGCAGTTCGTGCTTGAAGGGGTCTGATTGAGGGGATGGGATGTAACTCGCCTCGAGGTTGGGTACGTTGACGAGCGCGAAGTAAGCGTAGGATCCAGCGACTCCCTGCTTATCCAGTGTGATCTGTTCCTGCAGTTTGTAGTTCTGTAGGATGTCCCCCGAGGCTTCTTGGAATCTTTCCACGCCCATGGACTTGTACTTCTCGTTCTCCGCGGCATGGAGAAGATTTGCGTGGAACCCTAGCGACAGGACTATGAAGAAGACGACGGAGGTCTCTCCATCTGGGAGGATTGCTCTGTACAGGGGGAACTCTGCCGTGACCAGCTCACCCCTCAGAAAACTAGCAAACGCTTCCACTGGACAGTTGAGGTTCAGGCTATTCGCCAGGGCGTTGCCCGTCCCCATAGCGATGGGTAGGATGGTAAGTGACGATCTGGGGGATGGGACCCCCGCCCCAACCCCGTTGAAAAACTCCGATACGCTTGTGTCCCCTGAGACAAAGAGGATGGTGTACGATTGCGTTGGATCCAGCTGATTGCCAAACTCAGCTACAGACTTGCTGTTCTGCGACTTAACCACCTGGTACCTGGCGTGCAGCCGGCGCAGCACGGGTTCTATGACATTTACAGTGATATCGTTCCCCGAGGTCCTACCTGTCCCAGAGTGGACCGAGTCCAGCACGATCAAGTTCTCTCGGGTGAACAACTGCGGAGGAGCACATTCCTGTGGGCACGGCTCTGACAAAAGCGCAAACTTAGTGTACTTGGACCCATCCTTGTCTATCTCTACAGAGATGCGCTCGCCGCAGAAGTCCACAAGATGCTTTCTCACTGTGGTGATCATCTAAAACTGGTGCGGTACTAAGACTAAACTGTTGAATGGTACATGACGAGAGTGCGGCATGCGATGCCCTTAAACTAAATCTTCAAAATCTTGACGATATTTTTTTGTTCACTCATTCATCACTATCAAGTAGCACCTTGCGCTGTTACAGGAGGTCCCAACCGGCAGCTGCGATGACAACCAAGACGGCGAGACCCGCAGCACTCGACCACACCTTGTATGTACTAAACAATTGACTCAGTCATGCCCCCACCAGAACCGTACCAAACGCACAAATAGTTGAAATACTAACATGTCCCCAGAACACTGAATGTGCCCTTCGAGACGCCGCGCCAGGCGCTGATCGCGTCGCAGGTGTTGCAACCGGACCCGATCCTGAAACCACAGGACTTCGCTGTGTCGTACGCGGCGCAGGGCCCGTGCCTCGAGGCGAGGTTCTGCGGCAGGGACGCCCGCGTGCTCCGCGTCGGCGTCAGCAGTGTCATCGACAGCCTCAAGACCATCATCGAGTCCCTCGACGAGCTGGACCAGACGGGACCCTCAAGCACCGAGGCAAGTATGTAAGTAAGCAACGTACATAGCACCGGGACCGTCAGCTAACCTAAGCCCTAAGTTAGGCCTTCCCGCCTTTCTGCCCTAACCCTAATTAGGGCTTCATTGCAATTCTTATTCAAACCCTGAATAGGGCTTATACTTTCTAGCATCTCAAGCCCTAATTAGGGTTTGTATTCTTTGAAACCCTAATTAGGGCTTCGAGGAGAAGTTTGTCATAGAACGATATTTTTTTTGTTTTTGAGACAGAAGGAAAATTTGTTATCGAACGGAGGGAGGACACAAGGAGAAGGGAAAGACGGGGAGAACAAGGAGACAGGGAAGCGAGTGTGTGCCGTGAAGAGAGTACAGACGTGATTTTCTCGGGTAGTAGAAGAGGAGAGATCACGAGAGAGAAATACGGGGCAGAAACACAAGGATCACTCTAAAGCTTTGCCCGTTTGGTCTTTTTAGGAGGTGGGGGAAGGACAAAAAGAGAAAACTCTTTACGCTAGTATATTATAGAGTTGTGTCCAAAACTGCAGGGGGACACACTTAAAACACACACACATACTTGTCAGGCGTCTTTTCTGAAAATATGCCACAGCTACTGGCTGCACAGCTTATTCCCAACAACAGCACCGGCAACAACAACAACAGCAACAGTAACGTCAGGAACAACGGCAGTGCAAGTGGGTTTGTGCATCAGCAGAACAATAGTGTGATTTTTCCGCGGGACAGTAAGAAGACACTTGACGGGATATCGTGCATCATAGCGAGCGTCGAGAAGGAGATGGAGGCCCACTGTCAGGGAGACGATGGGGCGAACCACAGTGGACAGAAAAGACACGGCTCCGCGTCGTACAGTTTCGCAAATGCAAACTTCCCGTCCAAGAGGCGAATAGCAAACGCTGAGGAAGATTCAAAGAGAATCAGCTCGTACTCCGATAACCTCTTGCTCCAACAGAATACACCCAGGAGATCGAGAGACGTTGCAAGGAAGTCTGCGTCCGGATCGGCGTCTGGGTGCCGATCCGCCTCTGGGTCTGGATCAGCTCCACAGGAGTCACCGTTTTGCATGGAGTTCACATCACTAGCGAATGTGGATCCGCTACCTACAACAGGTGGTGCTGCCACTGGGGTCAATACACCAGGGGGGCTTGGAGTAGACAACATCAGCAGCGGGAAGCAGACTGTGTTCATAGATAAAAGTATAGGGGCGACCCACAGGTACGCTACTGAGACACAGCAGGGAGAAATAGACAACAATGGGGAAGGTGAAGTGGCAGGGAATAATGATAATGCAGATAATGACGGCCTACCAACAAACGGTAATGGGGACAACAATGAGAAGAACTTAAGCAACGACAATGACAACAGCAACAACAACAGCAACAATAATAATAACTACCCAGCCGACCAGTCGGACGCGCAGAACACATCCGTCACCAGGAAATCAAGCCAGGCACTCGTGCAGAAACTGCAAGACATTTACAAGGTCATCGTCAAGCAGGAGATCGAGCTTCAAGAACGTTGCTCGCAATTGACCACGTCACAGACTACAGAGCTTAAGAACCTATGGACCATCTACAAGATCAACACCGACCTCATCAACAACTACACTACGTTCATCACCACAGCACTGCTTCCATCACAGCCGGCACAGGACATACTGATCGGAGAGGAGATAGTAGAAATTTACAGGATAGAGAGAAGACTGTGGGTTTACGGGACCATCACATTCCTAGACGTCTTGAAAAACTTCTCGAACTTCATGGACCCAGAGGTTTGCTCACAGTTCATCACACACGTTTTCATCTCGCTGTCGGCAATTCTAATAGATATCCCACCGAAACACGCAATTCCCTGGCTGCAAAGACTGGGCGACCTCTCACGGATGGCCATCGCCTTGTACCCATCCGGATTCATCGACTGGAAGCTGAGCGCAGAGCACTGGTATATGGAGGCCATGAAGTTTACGTACAGTCACGGCAAACTGTACTACCACATGTCTACAGTGCAACAGAACACATTGGAGGCGTTTGTCAACTTGGGGAAATCAGTGTTTTGCCAGGACACTTTCACTCCATCGCAACAGTACATGCAACTTGTCATTGACAACATTTATCAAAGAACTTTTGTTGACAGGAACACGGGCGGGAATTACAGAAACCCAGACCTCATCGACTACCTGAAGCACAGTGAGGTGATGCTATTGCCAAGCTTCTTGGGAAGTAAAGATTTGCAACAAGTAGTTCTGAACTACTTCCAGGACCGGTTCGGTATCGATTACAGCGAGAACAACATCTTCGACACACAGGACATGTTTTTCCAACCACCAAGCTGCCTAAGGTTCTTCTTCAGACACGCCCCAGCATTTGCAGAGTCGCACATCTTACAACTAGTAGGGTTCGGTAACCCTAAAAATCCATTTGCATTACTTTTCGAACTTCCCAAATACTTAAAGGAGAGAAGAGACAAGAAGGAGAAGAATAAGTCCAAATCAACGTCAACAGCAGATGTTTCATCCACAGCGCCGAAAACAGTAGACGACCAAGCGACAGATAACGTCAATGAGGGCACAAATGACGATCACGAGCTAACGGCCACGCTATCAGGACCAGAATACTTGGATAATATAGAAACGCTGAAGTATGCTATCGAGACACCAGACATTTGCACGTGGATCAAGTCTCTTGATTTCATTAACATGACTTCTCTTAAATGCTCCATGATCGTTTTGAAGAAATTCTTACACGGACCACTCTTGATAGCGTTACCTCATTTCCTTCCCTGGACGGTTTTTATAATAGCGTGTGGGATCAAGGTGAACGAGCTCGAGAACGAGAAAAACTACAAGTTCTGGCGGATCTTGATGAAGAGGATATTCCCCTGGGACACCATCACAAGCTTTTTGAACGTACTGCTCGCATACGTGCTGGACAACTACGGCAATACGACCATCATCGAGGAACTCTGTATGCAGTATTCGGACATGGATTTGGATGATATGCTGGCACACTTCAACAAATCAGAGGATCTGCCAGAGGTTTGGAAGTGTTGGGGTACTCTTTGGTACGACGCCATTTGCAATAAAAATTCGGTCGATGCGGACACTTTTGCAGGATTTGGTATTGGTGACCACATGTTTTTAGATTTCCCGATCGATGGTATTGAGTTTGACGCGGAGGATGAAACTGGTGCCAAGTTTTGGAAGCGGGCCTTGAGAGTCATCTTTCTTTTCAAAGGTATCTCTAAAAAATTCGACTTTGGTTTGAAAATCAGTCATGAAGCAGGCGTGTACTGCCGTAACGAGAAGGCCGCTGACTCGCCACTGAGACGATTTACATTCAAATTGGAATCCTATGATGAACCGACATCCTCTAAATTCAACGAGTTTATCCCGCTTTGCGAGGAGGTCAGTGCCATCAACAACGACGCGCTGGCAACCCCGTCGTTGAGTGTAGTACAGGGGGAAAACATTTTCGAGTACATGGGATACCGCACATTAGGGTTGGACAAGAACTCCTTTGACAAGAACGGGGAGATAGTCAGCTCGTCCATTTACACGTCTTGGATGATAGACACGGGCGAGGCCGCTGCCGCTGCATCATCGGCCACGGATAACAATGCCGTCTCTGAGGGCCAGGGGGATCTTGCAGCCAATGGGACACCGATCTCTGCGAGTTTATCTGCAGCTGGTAAGACCACTACGAGCCATGTAACTGATGATCAAGATCCAGGATTGAACGAGAACGACCTGTTCAAGAAGTTTATGAGTTTGGGGGACCCTCGGGACAGAAACGTTTACCACAACATGATCACGGGCAAGTCATACCTTGTGAAGAATCTGTGGGAAAGTTCTGTAGACGAATTGGACCGACTGAAAACATTTTTCATCTTTGACGCTACGTCTTGGCTACGACATTTTGCACACATCTACAAAATCGCGACAAACGGTGTCTTGAAATTTGGAGTCTGCTTGACGACGTTCCAAGAGTTACGGTTCTTGAGGAAGTCCAAGGACGAGAATGTCGTGGAGGCCGCTGCACGCGCGATCATCACGATGCGGCAACTGTACAGGGAGAACCGACTGTTGCCGCTGAGGTTTACTGGGAACGTCGCCAACGACATCGAGGAGCACCTTGAATTCGAGGAGCAAATCACATGGCGATCCCATGTGGACGAGTTTGTCATCGAGGCAGTGATGAAGGCGCAGGACAAGTTTACCACTGCTGGCGAAACGAAGCAACCCGAGGAGGAGGGCACTGGCCCCCCCAGGGTCCCCCTGGGGGGGAAACGGTTCCACTACGTCACTCTAGTGACCAACGACCAGAACATGAAGCGGAAGGCGCAAGACCAAGGGATCAAGACGTTCAGCACCGACTTTGTGTTCTCCCTGTGCAGTAAATTGGGCATGTCTCTGGACCTGTGCACGAATTAGAGAGACCGCCCTTCGTGACTCTGCCCTTTGCGACTCCGCCCTTTGCGACTCCGCCCGCTGCGGGGTCTGACTCTGCCCACCCGCCCACCTCTACATCGTCCCCTGTGTATACTACTCAAGAGCAGCGCATGCAACTACCCGAACGGGAAACTCCGGGGTCCCAGGCACCGCCCGCCGCCGGCCGCCCCGGAGCTGCCGGACGGACGGAGAAACGGCGGGAAAAACGCCCAGACACCCGGCCGCGCGGCCCGTCTTCCGCCGCTCCGCCGCGCCTCGGACGGATGGAGAAAAACCCGCCTTTTTTGACACAAAGAAAACACGGCTTCCGAGCCTCGGGAACCCTTTGGCAGCGGTACACAATAGAATGGAAGAGAAGAGCCCTCGAAGACAGGAGTACGTAATTATTTTATATATAAGGAAAGAGTCTGTGGGACGGAAGTGTTAGTTTCTCTCGTTTTCTTTCTCTGTTTCGTTTGTTTCTCGATACGCGACACCAATCAATTGAAGAGCTTCAGGTACAATTGACTTGTAACGAGTTCTTTTTGTTTTTTTTTGTAACCGTCACCAATATGCCCTCTAAATCGAATTCAGCCGCTACGGACGCTATTTCTGTGGAACAGAAAATTAGACGGGAATTGAACTTGTCTAAGGAGGTCATTACGATTAGGCGTAA
The DNA here is from genome assembly GCF_000348985.1 of Huiozyma naganishii CBS 8797. Taxonomy (NCBI): domain Eukaryota; kingdom Fungi; phylum Ascomycota; class Saccharomycetes; order Saccharomycetales; family Saccharomycetaceae; genus Huiozyma; species Huiozyma naganishii. The sequence goes on from NC_035924.1 coordinate 1,289,000, forward strand.
TGCTCCAGCCGCTGTTTTGTACGAGGATGCTTTGCACGAGAGGAAGACCGTGATTGCGTCTTCTGGTGCTTTGATTGCTTACTCCGGTGAAAAGACCGGTAGGTCCCCCAAGGATAAGCGTATTGTGGAGGAGGAGACCTCTAAGGATAACGTCTGGTGGGGCCCCGTCAACAAGCCCTGTTCGGAGAGAACGTGGGAGATTAACCGTGAGAGAGCCGCTGACTACTTGAGAACGAGAGACCATCTGTACATTGTGGACGCGTTTGCCGGGTGGGACCCGAAATACAGGATTAAAGTCCGTGTCGTTTGTGCTAGAGCGTACCATGCCCTGTTCATGACCAATATGTTGATTAGACCAAGTAAAGAGGAATTGGCGAATTTTGGTGAGCCTGATTTCACCGTGTGGAACGCGGGGCAATTCCCTGCCAACATGCACACTCAGGATATGTCCTCGAAGAGTACCATCGAAATCAACTTCAAAGCCATGGAGATGGTTATCTTGGGGACAGAGTACGCAGGGGAGATGAAGAAGGGGATCTTCACCGTTATGTTCTACTTGATGCCCGTCCACCATAACGTGCTAACGTTACACTCGTCTGCCAACCAGGGGATCAAAAATGGGGACGTCACTTTGTTCTTCGGGTTGAGCGGGACAGGTAAGACCACTTTGTCCGCTGACCCACACAGACTGCTGATCGGTGACGACGAACACTGCTGGTCCGATCAAGGTGTCTTCAACATCGAAGGTGGATGCTACGCTAAATGTATCAACTTATCCGCGGAGAAGGAACCAGAGATCTTCGACGCGATCAGATTCGGGTCCGTCCTGGAGAACGTCGCGTACGACGAGAAGTCACACGAGGTCGATTACGACGACTCGACCATCACGGAGAACACAAGGTGCGCTTACCCGATCGAATACATCCCAAGCGCAAAGATCCCATGTCTTGCCGATTCGCACCCGAAGAATATCATCCTGCTAACTTGTGATGCCTCCGGTGTACTACCACCAGTGGCCAAATTGTCCCCAGAACAGGTCATGTACCATTTCATCTCTGGGTACACCTCGAAGATGGCTGGTACAGAACAAGGTGTCACTGAACCGGAACCTACTTTCTCCTCGTGCTTCGGCCAACCTTTCTTGGCGTTGCACCCAATCAGATACGCAAAGATGCTAGCCGCGAAAATGTCAGAACACAAGGCAAACGCTTACTTGATTAACACTGGGTGGACAGGCTCCTCGTACGTCTCGGGCGGGAAGCGTTGCCCCTTGAAATACACAAGGGCAATCCTGGACGCCATCCACGACGGATCACTGGCCCAGGCAAACTACGAGTCGCTGCCCATCTTCAACCTCGAGGTCCCCACCGCAGTCAACGGCGTCCCCCACGAACTACTAAATCCAGCAAAGAACTGGGCCCAGGGAGAGGCCAAGTACAACGGCGCAGTCTCAAACCTCGCGTCGCTCTTCGTCGAAAACTTCAAGATTTACCAGGACAAAGCCACACCAGACGTCTTGGCCGCGGGGCCCATCCTATAACGACCCAACGAGAGTGACCGTTCCGAGCAGATACTGCTCCGCAACCTCGTTATTTCAAACATGATCAATATAATATATATATATATATAATCGAGTAAATACTGTTAGTGCTACTACTACTCCTCCACCCCGCCTTCTTCTACGGACGTTTCTCAGGAAACAGTTTTTCCGATACATATTTCCGTTTTGGGACAGTCACGTGACTCATTTCTTGTTTTGGAAATAAAAAAACTGGAAAAAAAATTTCTTTTTCTTCTTTTTTTTTTTCTTTCGAAGCGATGAGCAATTGAAGCTTTCACACAGTGAAGGTTTGAATCTTTTGATTGATCCTTGGGAGTGGTTGATAGTACCCCTCCACACCGCACCACCGCCAATACTAACCGCTTCTTCGAACAACACCCTCCCCTGGAACGTTTCTTCCAACAAGTTATTCATTTCTTTCCCTTGGGTTTAACCTGCTCTTTAATGGAAATGGAGGAGGAACAGGATAAGAAGAAAGCCAGCACAGGGCCCTTCAATCCTCTGGACTACACGGCCTCGTTGGGGTACCAGACACACCGACGTGCCGGACGAAACTCGTGGTCGAAAGAGGACGACGAGAAGCTGCGACGGCTGATAAACGACGCCGTCGTCGCTATGGGATACATCAACGGCATCGATGATGTGAGGGACACGAAAACCTCTTTGAAAGTGTCGAAAGAGATCCCCTGGGATAGTTTGGCCTCATTTTTCAATCAACGGGGACGCACGGGGAAGGATCTCCGGAAGAGATGGAGTGGGTCGCTCGACCCGAACGTGAAAAAGGGCCGCTGGAAACCAGAGGAGGACAAGCTGCTGCTACAACTCTATGAAAAGTACGGCCCACATTGGATGGCTGTCTCAATGGAGATTGCAAGCAGGACAGAGGACCAGTGTGCGAAGAGATACACGGAGGTACTCGGGCCGTCGTCGAAGGGCAGGCTGAGAGAGTGGGCAGAGGCGGAGGATCTGCTGTTGATCAGCAAAGTGAAGAAGTACGGGACCAAATGGAGGAAAATCTCCTCAGAGATGGAGTCCAGACCAAGCTTGACCTGCAGGAATCGATGGAGAAAGATAGTCACGATGATAGCCCGCGAACAGGCGTCCGAAGTTATCACGAAGGCTGTGAAGGAGAATCAGGCAGTCAAGCTAGGCCCCGCAGAAGAGGAAGAGATCCGGTGTAACAAAACTGATAGGAAAGCGGGTAAGAGGAAACGACCAGTTGAAGAACGGTTGGAACCAAATAGGGTTTCATTAGGTTCAGGCGAGGAAGAGGAAGAGGAAGAGGAAGCAGGAGAAGAGATTGATGAAGCTGAGGATGACGACGACGACGGTAGTTCATCAGATAATGGCTGCTCCGCGGCATCCAACCAACCGTTAGAATCACAGGGAAATCTGCAGTACCCTCACGCTACAGACCATGCGCTGCGGGACACCCACAACGAACAATATTCTCTGGGACTCAGAAATCAGCACAGGAAAAAAACGGCACCGTCCTCTACACAAACGGAATGGAAATTCGTGCTTAAGGACGGGAAGAGCTTATCCATTTCTAACGGGACCATTAGCAATACACAATTAGTAAAAGAGTTGGTAGAGCAGGCTAGAAAATACGATCTGAAAGTATCCATCCATCAGCATATTCACCATCACTACGGATCACAGTTGAGGAGACCTAACGAGTTCGACTCGCAAAACGCACCTTTGAGATCCATGTCCTCCAACTACGTCCATCAATTTCACAGAAGCACGACACCACCAGTCCCCACGTCTTTGTCGTCAACCAACATATCAGCTTTGAACACGGATGTGTTTGATGGGCTCGTCAATCAAACCAACACAATAAATGAGAACCAGAACGGAGATGAAGAGGACAGAAAGACACCGTACGAATCAAGAGAAAACGATTTCCTCTCCAAAACTCCCAACTTTAACAATCTAGGACTCGAATTGTCACCCGCTATCACTGGCCACCTTCACAATCACTCTCATGATATGGGTCATTTAGAAAATAACGGATTGAACGGCAACCTAATCCATGATTCCAACAAGACGAATCCACATCCAAACTCAAAGTCACTTTTTTACCCAAACGATGGTACACCGTCATCCTCGACAAACATTATAGCACCCACGTTGCGGTCGAACCATACGACAGGCTCGAGCTCTACAGGTTCCTATAGCACCCCAGGCAGCGAACTCCCGGATGTTGGTCCCAATCGTAGCGCACACTTCAACTATCTGCCGCCTACGATACGACCCCAGCTGGATTCTTCAGACAACACGCGTTCAGCTGATTTGAGTAAGCTTTTGAATCCAACACCTGGGCAACCTTCCCCACAAGGAAGAAGGAGTAAAAAACGACGGAGGACGAGAGCCAAAGGGTTAGGGTCTGAACCTAATTCTTCGAACTCGACAAACACGAACACCCCTTTAAGCACGGTCCACACACCACACACAACGAACGACCACCCTGTACCACAAACATCTCCAGGGACAATGGGTTCTACTGTGTCCTCCGCAGAGGACGGTGTAGACTTTTGGGAAACGCTGAGTTCGTTAGCTAACAATAAGAACATACACAGACATCAGCATCATCACAGTGGCGATGATAGAGCGACTGGGTTGGGCGTGGAGCAAGTAGCCGAGAGTCCGAACTACGAGCTATTTACCTCTTTACTTGGTAAGGCTGGCCCGCGACACGAGGACCATACTTATAAGGAAACGGATGATGGTAAGCACAGTGACACAAACGATAGCATCGATCCTTTGTTGCCCTTGAATCCAAGTTAATATATTCTTTTGTTGGGAAATGAGCAAAGCCGGGAACGTTTTATTTCACGCCCGTCTCAATAAGCTCTCAAAGCGACGTGGCTGTGCTTTCTTCTTCCTTCTTTTGGATGCTAAAACGTTGTATTGTAGCCTTTATTATGAAGAGGGATGAAAGCGGGTATGTAAGAATATATAGATAGATGATAATAGACAACAAGCCTTCTATTATTTTTTTGGGATGGTATTATTCTTCCTCCCACCAGGGACATGTAGTGAGTGGTCATGGCCTGGCTTCCTTGTATTTAATGCAATCAGTTGGGTCTTAAACTGTCAAGGAACTGCCTTCTGTTTACTGTGTAGTTTGTGAATTCGTTCTCGTATTGGTCCTCCTCTGTTATCATTCCAGTGTTGTCCACGTCGTAGTTGTTTCTTAATGCGTATTGATCAGTGGCTGTCCCCACAGGTTTGTAGTCCGTGTTGTCAATCGGCAGTGTTCCCTGAGGCGTCGTAGCAATTGTCGTTGCTGTGCCAAGGTCCGAAGGGCTGTGTGGTGGTGGTTGGTAGTTAGTGCTTGCGTGCTGAGCCGATTTCTTTGGGGTTCCAGACGCGTTGTTGCTAACGGCTGTGCTGTTATCCATCTTCGATACCGATCCCAAGGAGGAACCGCGCTCCGAGACCGTATACGACCCGAGCCATTTCTGTTGTTGCGGGTTGTGGAGCATTGGATAGTATGACCCCAAATCCTGGTTCTGAAAGTTCTTGATTATCCCGCCTTGACCCGTGGCAGACTGTGGTTGTGTGTCTGAGTTGTCCGGCACGTTGGTGCTATCAATATCGAAAAGCTTTTGACCATCTGCCGCGACAAAGGGGACCATTTGGTCGTAGACGCTGATCTGGCGAGAGCTGTTGTTGTGGTACCCTTGCATCGGGGGGCCCTGAAAATCCACAACGGAAGGGATTGACAATCGCGAGACGTTTGCAGAAGGTGGGGCCGCGAGCACGGAGTTATTTCGCTGCGCCTCGTTGATCTTCCTTCTGTACGCCGGAATGTATAGCGTGTTTTTGGGCTTACCGTGCCTTGTTGACCCCTCACGGGGTTCCGCAAGGTTATCACTCGACGTGAGAGTCGAGTCCTTCAGGTCTTCGACGGTGTCGAAACCGACGAACCCGCTCTCGTCGTAAACTGCACGTTCCAGCTCTTTATCGTCCTGCAACTCTCTTTGAAACCTGCGTTGCAGCCTGTACCAAAATGCGACAGCAACAAGAATCCCAATACCAATGGGAATTCCCACGGCGCATCCGACTGCGGTACCGACTGTTCCCATTAACCCTGAAAGAAAAACTAGTATCACAGTATTTGTGCTGAGGAGCGAGGGGAAAACAACAGCAGCAGCAGCAGACGACTAAATCTTTCGTTCTGCCGCACACAAATCTAAATTATTTTTTGGGCAGCAGCCAAAGAGCAAGTAAGACGCTAACTCTTTCGATCGAGAATGGAAGGTTGAAGAGATGATCCAGGTAAACAAGAACCCAATCACTGCGCTTTCTGTACAGAGTCCCGTGTCTCTATATCGCGATTTTCTGCTCGAGAAAAGTTTTTTCGAGACTTTTTTCCGTCTGTTTTGACGATTTCCTAAACCGGAACAATGTGCCCCGCAATACTACCGGATGCGGTAAGGCATTGCCGGATCTGTCGCGGAGGCGCGGGCAGAGCACGGGCACTGTCCACTGTGCACCGTCATGGTAGTGTTCGGTGGGTCCCCTTCGGTTCCCGTGAGCACCCAAGGGGGACATCGCTAAACCTCCTAAGAACCCGGTTCTTAGAACCGTAATGCTGGTGCGGAATCGAAAATTGACAGATGCGGAACTGTATAAATGATGACCGAGTGCTAAAAACACACACGAGTATTTCTTGTTGTGTGGTATTTGCCCATCCGGGATAACAGTGACAGTGGTGGGCGCTCTGTCCAAAAGGTATATAGATAAATGTGCTGTATTGTGTTTCCCCCAAAGAACTCCGGGTAGTGGAAAACTGCTCTGATGTGGAGTCTAAGAACCACGTGATGTGCAAAATTGGCACGTGCTGGAAACGCTACAATAGCATAATGATATTGTAAAAGGTAGGGCAGTTAAGAGGAACAATTCGTGGAGACATGCTGGAAAGTAGAACTGCATCTGCAGTGTTCTCAGTGAACGTGATACCGTTCACTCTCCGTGTGAAGTGATAAGTCCCAAAAAGCTGGAAAAGAGAAAAATTATAAAGAGCAAACATCATTTTCCAAACTGCTTCTGCACCATTAACCACAACATGTACTTCTGGATCTCCATGCCAAAATGCAGCAAACCCGTTTTTCTCAACTGATTATGATATAAAGATCACATATTCCACCTACTGGAATTCTTCCCCCCACCTCGCTCTTCTTCTCTGAGCTTCTTTTTTCTATACGTCTGCCAGGCCCTCAGTCATTAATCTCGAGCTAAGATCTAACCTAGCATCGTTATTATATACATATATAAGAGGTCCGGTCTTGATTTTTCCATTTTTAATAAGACTTTCCAAAATTTAAAATGACAGGGCAAACCGGTGACTGAATTTCACAACTCGAACAATTGATCTGGAAACAGAGGTTATATATGCTCATTTGAAGGATGCTCTCAAAAATATACCTTTATATTGTCCCAACTCAGAATGAACGGGCCTGGCAGAATCAGTGAGGAAAGAAGACCCTGTTCAGACTGACTCTCAAATTTGACATTGTAAAGAGACATAGAGGGTGTAGCATATGTGGGAGCTTCGGCGCCACTACCTTTATAGTTTCTTTACTTAATTTAATGAAGCGGAGCTAGACTTTATTTTCCCACGTTCTAGCATTCAAGGCGGCGCCAGGTGCTGATCCGGGTTAAAGACATTGTCAGGTGGGGAGTTTGGCTAAATCAATCACAGAAGGCTGCCTTTTCAACATGGAAGCGCATTCAGGTTAAAGAAGCTGGCACTTCTGCTTCGCACAAGTCAAAAATAGACCCATCATCAATATCTAAATTTTTTGTGTGGAATTTTTTGTTTCTTTCCACATTTTTCAAATAATGTTCCAACAAGTAAAAGGTCAAATTCCCTCTGGTGTTGCGATACAACGGCGGTAGTGTTTTCACATAGTACTTGAAATTCTTTTCTAAACTGGAACACCTTCTCAATTTTGTGGACAGTTTTATCAGACGTTTAACAATATTTGGGGAAACACTATGAGGACCGATTCGAGATCTTCCTCAGAACTCATCATAATTTCGGTATTTGGATCTAAGTTCTCCATAATATCATCTATTAAATCTTTCACAAATAATTGGATCTGATGAACAGTGCAACCGTTGTGAGGATCGAAAAAGAGAAAATTTTCGTCTCCTTTGAACGAATCGGCTGCACATATTACAGCAGATGCATTGTCTGTGCAACACGAGGTCAGAAATTTAGATACAGATAACTCTTTGATGACTGACAGTAAAGTTCCTGTTAACGCCTCCTTCTCCTTCGTTTCGACTTCTCCGAAGTGAATCGGAAAAACAGCGCGTTCTATATTGCTGGTTATAAGGTTGATCGTAACACTGATACAACTTGTCCTCTTGTTTGATGTTTAGCCCTCTGTTTCTATAGATACCCAAGGCAATCTGATCTTTTTCAAAACGTTAAAGCGGCGATAACTAAAATCAAGAGTTCCTGCACTCACCATCGCGCCAGATGCACTGATGTGCTTTGAAACATTATTTCTATTAAACATATGTTGACATTCTGGGAAGTGCTTGGCAGCAAATTTTTTAAAAAAATTGGTTTCAAAGAAGGAATAGCTCAGTCCTGCCATCACAGCCAATGCGCCAAAGTTTGCTGGACCTTTCTCTTTGCTCCTTTCGACTCTAACTTTTTCTCAGACGTTCAACGTTTGGTCGTGATGGACATAAATACAAAAAAAGCAGCAGAAACATCTTTTATATGAATAGCATGTTGATCGTTTATATGACGCTCAGAAAATTTTGATGCATTCTTCTGCCGTAGTTCTTCATTCTTAAAACCTAAAATCTCGTGGCAGATCGTGTTGTCTACTTTATTGTAAAACTGACAAACCATAGATTTATCCTTCAGTTCAACAAAAAATAACTTGTATAAATTAGAGTTTTTTCGATTGTCACATAGGATGTCCAAATGTGCTGTAGCAAGCGAGCTGTTTTGTAGACAATTATACTCCATACCCGCTGGCTCATTGGAAGAAGCAGTCAAAGTATCCTCGTCAAAATTTCCGGCGCCATCGCCTTCCACAAGGGTTGACTGTTCCTTATCAGGGACGGATGCAGGAATTGAGTCAAACATCTCAGCCGTTCTCTGATAAGCGCCAGCTGATTGAACTTGACTGCGGATCCAAGTTAAAAAGGCGCCCTTCTGTAATTGATTTAGATATTGGTTTCCCTCTGAGTCGGGACAATAAAAAGGGATATTTTTGGGAGCATCCTTCAATACTTTTCCAACGAACGTATGACCTCTGTTTCCTGATCAATTGCTCGATTGTGAAATTTAATCACTTCTTCCAAACTAACTACCGTGACCGGTTTGTTCTCAAAAAAAAAGTACTTCTGTTCTTCTCATTCTAAACGTTCGATACTTTTATGCTTAATTATATTGATGTGTTACATTAAGTGTGACTAAGTTGAGAAGCCTGAGCCAAGTATGGCTGGGAACTGAGAAAGTCTTACTTTAAAGAGTAGAGATCCAGAAGTGCATATAGCAGTTAATGGCGCGAGTGGAAGATTGTTTGAGTCTGAAAATCTTTTTCTGTTCTACATACCAACAGCATTGCCCCGAACATATATGCTATTATCAGCAGTTTCAGCACCCTGTCATCACTTGTACCATCCCGTAGAATCCCGCCACTACCTACTTTCAATCCCGCCCGAGGTCTAACGTAAAGGCTCTTTTTATTTGTGAGCGGCGCTACCATATGGCTGCTCCACGGACTGCCGCCCTAACGGGAGAAACGGTATATATAAGGGCCAGTTTGGGTGCTTGATGGTTGCTTTCTGTGTCTCTGTACCTCCTTCCCCCTCCACCCTCATCTCCAAACCAAACTGACACATGTCTGCTAGATTGAATGATATTAAGGACCACTTGACTGGGGGAGCTCATCCAGCTTCTTCAACTGATACTACTCCTGACGACGTGGTGATTGTTGCCGCTAACAGAACCGCCATTGCCAAGGGGTTCAAGGGGTCTCTTAAGGATGTTAATACAGACTACATACTGCTCCAGTTTTTGCTACAGCTAGTGGCGTCGTTCCCCAGTGAGATCAGGGACCACTTGGATCTCATTGGAGAGGTGGCCTGTGGGAACGTCCTCAACACTGGCGCTGGAGCCACGGAACACAGGGCCGCCTGTCTCGCGGCCGGTATTCCGTACACTACGCCCTTTGTCGCCGTCAACAGACAGTGTTCGTCAGGGCTCACGGCGGTGAACGATATTGCTAACAAGATCAAAGTGGGACAAATCGACATTGGGTTGGCGCTTGGAGTCGAATCGATGACGCAAAACTACAAAAACATTAACTCGCTGGGCACAATCTCAGACGAGTTGAAGACGGACAAGAGGGCCAACAAGTGTCTGATCCCGATGGGATTCACAAACGAAAATATTGCACAGAAATGGTCCATCGACAGAGCCAAGCAGGACAAGTTTGCCTCCGAATCCTACAATAAGGCCGAAAGGGCATCGAAAACGGGCCTGTTCAAGGAGGAAATCTTACCCATACCGCTACCATCGGGTAAAATGTTCGATACGGACGAGGGTCCCAGGCCTAATGTCACAAGCGACAGCCTGGGCCAGCTGAGACCCGCATTTATCAAGGATAAAGGTACCACAACCGCCGGTAACGCCTCACAGGTATCAGACGGAGCTGCCGGAGTTCTGCTGGCTCGGAGATCTATCGCGGAGAAGTTGAACTTACCAATCATGGGTCGCTACGTTGCGTTCCAAGTCGTAGGAGTCCCCCCAGAAGTGATGGGTGTGGGACCAGCATTCGCCATCCCAAGAGTTTTGAAAGACGCTCACTTGAATGTCTCAGAAATCGACATATTTGAGATCAACGAGGCCTTTGCCGCACAGGCTCTGTTCTGCATCGAGAAACTTGGTATCAACCCCAGTAAGGTAAACCCACGTGGTGGAGCAATCGCACTGGGGCACCCGTTGGGGTGCACAGGAGCCAGACAGATCGCAACAATATTGCACGAGTTGCAGCCCAACCAAATTGGCGTTGTTAGCATGTGCATTGGCACCGGGATGGGGGCAGCTGCAGTTTTTATCAAAGAGTGAAACTACACCTCGGCAAACCAGGCGAGAAAAGTAAACAAGCGCACTACGAAGGAACCCAGAAATAAAGAAAATGAATCAATCCAAGACGCAAGATAGCAACTAGTAGTTTTTAAATTTATGATGTACTGGTATAACTTATATTCCGGAATACTTAACGAGCTCGGCTCATGCTCTCAAATAAGTGACTTCCTGGTGGGGAGACATGATCTTAAATTATAATGTGGGGGTACATCATCCTAGACGATAATGAGATGGAAAACTGTATACAAAAGAAAAGTCTTCCAATCTCACTTGGTCCTATATAGCAATGTACAGGATAGAAGAAAGCAAGCACATAGTTACTCGCTTATTAATATAGACTTTCGAAAATATTGTAGATCAATACATTAGAAAGCTGAAGCTTTTTTTACACTGTTTGCAGTTGCGACAGTGGAAACCCCTGCGGTGTGTGTGTTATTGCGGCGCTTTGTCCATATTTATCGTTCTTAAAAAAGTACCAGCTGGCACTGTAGCGACAGGCATTATTCTTGGTTGAGGAAACAACACGCTTGCACGTCATGGCCAGGAACAGTAAACATGCACAGTATATATAATTATACCACCTATACCCCAGTGAATTACACACCTATTCAACTCAAATCTGTTTCCAGCCTCCCATCACACACCTTATTCAGGTAGGACTGGGGAAGCAGAACTCCGTCGCATATGGCTCATAATTCAACTGCAAAACCCAGTATTAGGTAACTCTCAGCATGATTTAAAATAACAGATAGAGAAACATCCTCAACAGCCTTCCCCTGCAATGCTATCATTTACCACTTCACAAACAGTATCATGTTAAACGTAGACTGCCTAACTTCAAATCATCGCTACACATAAACCTTCTCAACTTGTACTCTCAACGCAAAGCAATTTCCGTAGTGAAATCCCCTTTGTTTAACCATGAGGAGAAACATATTCCATATCAGGTCCTGCTCTTGCCACTGGAACACCTCAAACTGGCTACCGTTCCACAGTCTTCTTAAATTACTAGTCATCGTCTTTGGGGTACGTAACTGTTAGCTCTTCCCTTGCGGGGAGTTCCATAGAAGATCGGCTAAGTTTCAAAATCTCTACCACCAATACTGGTAACACCGTCTGGATTAAAACTGTTGATCTAGTTGTTTAGAACGAGACTCAAACTAAAAATGGTTCTCACGACCAACATACTAAAACCAGGCATTTGAGACCTGGTAACCCCGCGATAAATAAACCTTCGGTTAGTCCGATTGAAGCACAATTGAGACTTAGCGATTCACCAACAGGTATCATTCGGAAATCCATGTGTGGCGAATGCTGCACAACCGAAAGTCCGGAGGTTATTAAACCTTAGTGGACCATCTGCACCACCGTAGTATTGTGCGTATGGGACGCTCCCTTGGCGAGACAAAATGGGAAGTCGATTCAGTAAATACGCAGCACACCGTAAAGCTTCGCTCCACAAGTAAGGTGGGACACGCCCTCCAATAAGGAGTGAGCGCATTTTCTCCTGTAAAGTCCGATGGACACGTTCAACAGCTCCGTTCTGGGAACTATTATGAGTAACAGTTAACTGATGCGTGATGCCTTTGGACCCAAAGAAATCGTGGAGGACGTTACTTGTGAACTCTCCGCCATTATCGGTACGGACTGTGCCTACCTTATACCCTCCTCGGATGGAGAAGTAATTCTCCTGCTGGTGAATCCAGTTAATTAGGGCTTGAGTCGCAGCAGCCTTATTCTTCAACGGAATAACAAAATAATACCGTGAGTAGCTGTCTCTGATGGTCAGAAAACATTTAGAGTCGACGTATTCCTCGTAACGGAAACCACCACATAGATCAACCTGAACTAACTGCAATGGTGCAGTTGCTTTAAAGTCAGAAATAACACCTTTGGAGAGTTGTCCTTTTGCGGTTACACACGTAGAGCAGAGGGAGTAGGGTGAAGGTTCGTACTTGGCTAGGCCAATTTCCTTGGCAAGCTTGTCGTACACCAGTTTACCAGGATGGCCCAATCTTGGGTGCCATAATTCGCCTTTCGTGACAGGCGCAAGTCCACTCTGAACAATGGGTGGAGTCACAGATGTGACTGACTTATCAGCTACGCCATCCAGAGCAGCCATCCAATAGGCTCTTTTGGCGGGGGTCGTACTAAATTTGTACAACCCCTTTTCCATTTCTCCAATGATCTTAGCCTTGTTGATCACGGTGTTAGGGATATTCCCAATATTATGCCCTGCTTTCGGAAAAGAACGCAAACTTTCCCGACCTTTTTGTCATCTTTGAGATTGACAACAAATTACAAGGGGAGTTGGGAACTTACATGGTATTCTTAACAGTGTACTTGTCCAATTGGACATTTCCTTTCCCTTCGATTGGCAGAGAATTCGCAATGCCGTTCACAAGGCCCTGGTCACCTTCTTTATACACCTTGAACTGGTTTTTATCGTTGGTAATGTGGTTAGTACACCCGCTATCCAAATACCAGTTCTTGGACTTGAAGTTTCCTCCTTCGGTGTCGGTGCTTAATGCAGCACCAACATCTGCTAAGAAACAATTATAGGGATCGGCATCGTCGTCCCCATCAGAAACATAAGCCAGCAAGGATTCGAAGGTTTCTTTTGTTTTCCCTTTTGGCATTGCTCACTTGCATGTCTGCCCTTGCACCGTTTGCAGTACCTAAATCGACCTTTCCTGTACTGATTGTGACTGGCAGTGAACGCAGATGAAGTAGCCGAAGATTCAGTATCTTCCGCACTCCATCTGTCCACAGAGTCATAAAACTCATTAATGTTAACTTCTGACTTATTACCATATTAAATTAGTAATTTGTTCTGAGTGTCCTTAGAAACGGCCAGAATGGATAGGGCCACCGGAAAGGTGGTACTTTGGAAGATAGCCCGGTTCTTTAAAATAAATTGGACCTTTTTGTTAGCTTCTTCAGCGCCATGAGTTCCTTTCTGAATCTCTTTGATGACCTCAAGCACGTCAGTGACTCTGGGTTTGCCAAATTCTGTGGCAATCCGTTGCAGGCAGATTTTTCCTGCGTGAGCGTTACCTGTGAGGTTACCATCATAAAAAACTTGGTCGACAATTTTGAGGACCCTTTTATTAGGACTGGTTTCCTCAATGACTTTCATAATTGTCGTACTCAAAATACCAATAATGATATCACGGTCGTTCGAAGACTCAGAGATGACCTCGTAATTAAAATCGTAAACCCGATTTTGATCATCTGTCAGATACTTCCATAAAGGTAAACAAGTTCTTTGAGCGTTTACGATCAATACTTGAATCCATTTTTCATAATCGCCGACTTTGTCTAGGCGGATTCTTGATCTGGAAGCTTCGACAGGGCTGATAACCTGTAAAAAAGGCTTCAGCTTTCTAATGTATTGATCTACAATATTTTCCAAACAGAGCCCTACCAACACCACTCGCTCAAGGAAAACCCACTGGTGTCAACCCTCCTGCGAAAAGTGCTTCCGCAGTTGCTGTTTCCATATACGGCGGAGGCGAGTCCGTTTTCGGGTCTCACCTTTCGTTGACCGCGGCATTTGGTGTTTTTCTGCTGGCTTTTCTGTAAACACTGCACTCCATCTATCTATCCCCTCGTGATTTTACATGGAATGTGGCGAGCATTAATTTTTTTATATCTTACCGTAGTCAATCTCCCAGTGCTTCGATACAAACCATATGAAAAGTTACCCCTCCAGAATCAAGGAATGTTAATTCATGAAAGTATGCTAATTCGGCGGTTTGTCCATCTGTTGCGGAATGTGCTCCTCAGTTTTCCCGTAACTGTACCTCAGCACATTACTTTGATGTAACCAGAGATAGTCTCGGAGTAGGAATAATCCTTGCTATTGCAGGGCGTGCTAACCAGTGATTTTCGACTGTAGCTGCAAAATGATCTGCTTTTTATCCAAAGTCTTCTGTTTTACCGGCGTAGCGTAATACAGTGAGGCCGGGTTGAAACAACTCCTCATTCGGTACTATCCTGAATAGTCCATCTTCCGAAAAACACAACAGACCAGTACACAACGTAGGTTTCGGTCCCTGCCCATTTCATCGATCTGATAGTAGGATTAAAAACATTAACATCAGGTAGATATATAACAGGTCACAACACTACTAAAGGGGGAAGGCCCCATAAACATTCACAAAACACCCAGTAAGAAAACAGCAAACATCACAGAGAAGGAGAGACTGGAGTTCAAGGAAGATGCACCTCCACCGTATATGGAGACACCTGCGGTAGTGGTACTTCTAGTTGGGGTTGCACCACCAGGGAAGAACTCTCCAGCAGAGGGTGTAGGCTGAACCCCTCTTGAAGTCCCTGTGGCCACAGTTGAAGTTGCAATGGAAAATTTCGTTGTTTGTTTTCCATTTCCATTAGTAGTCTGTTCCGCAGTATTAACACCAGCACCAGTACCTTTACTGGCTGTTTTTGTTAGCCTCCCAGGAGCTGTTGCGCCAACTTCGCAGCCTCCAGTACACGAAGCAACAATGATGGTTGTCGTATGAAATTCGCCCTTTATGTTTACTGGAGTGGAACCGACGGGGAATGTGGTGCGCGTGGCAACAAGTTCTTCATTGGATTTACTAGTGGTGTAGTCACATACAACAACGGTGGACGTCACCTTGGTGTACAAAGTGGTAGTCTCTGTTTCAGTCCCGAACGATCCCGCAGGTCTTTTTGAGCTCTCTGTTGGTTCTCCTACCTCAGTTGTTGTTTTGGACACTTCGGTACCTGATCTTGATTTCCCCGTGGGCTCAATCAAGCTTGTTTCTTCCGCTGTTGTGCTTCTTCTCGCCGTGAACGTTTCGGAGATAGTTCTGTTGCTGTAACCAGAGTTTGTAGACCTGCTTCTCGACTGGGAAGATACCGCGTCAGATGAGCTGGGCACAACACGGTGCGATGTGCTGCTGACGGTCTTCTTCCCAGATTTGCTAGAAACGGAAAACGATACATGTGTCGACTTCGACCGCTGGTCTGGATCCAAGCTCGGAACACCCGTCAATGAAGCATGGTAACTGGACGTTGGAGATAAAGACACCGAGGAGGATGGTTTCACAGTTGTCGATGACTCAGTAACAGACGATGGGGCGAAACTCGATGACCCATAGACAGACGAGTCTGAGCGACCAGTGCTCGAAGAAGAATGAGAGGAACCAGAAGCGGGATGGCTTGCACTGGAGATGTGATGATCAGCGGAGCTAACAATAGCACTACTTGTCAGAGAAATACCGGATGATGACTGTTTTAACGAACTGGCACTGGACGAATGTCTAGACACACTACTACTTGGCATCCGAGAAAATGTAGTTGCATAGACAGTACTTCCAATATTACAAGCTCCGTTAGTCATACCAATACTATACGATGTAACCTCCCTGACAGTGGCACCACCACTTGGCACTTTTGTCGTTGTCACTGGCTCCGGAGTATCTTGCATATCAAACGTAATAACTGCTACGGCTGTTGATGCACCACCGCTAATAAGGGTTCCTTCACTTAATCTCACCTCACATGGAACAATCCGATTGTCCAGATCCGTTATACCATACAGTTTCTCGACGTAACCAGGGAGACCCAAAATGATCTCGTGGTCTTGCATCGTTACATTCCAGGACTCAAGCGGAACTTGACTTGGCGGGATGACAATTGAACTGCTCAGTCCATGTACCTTGACGCTAAGAAGAGTTTGGCTCGAAAACTTCAATGCTGAGTCCTCCATTTCGAGAGTCTCTGCAAAGTTCATTACCTGCCGGAACTCCAACACTGTATTTGTCACCTTAATTATCCCGGTGCCCTGTATATCCCCGTCAAGACTTATGGCTTTGCCATTTGAAGCCGAAATAGCTGTCCCATCGATTAATTTAGAGATACCAGTAGCAATCACGATACCGTTGTTCACAAATGGCAAAGGAATACTGGCAGATGGCTTAATGTAGAGCGTTAATTGTGTGTAGGGATCCTTGCTTCCAACATCCATAGTGCCGTCATTGACAAGAGTGCTAGAATAAAAAAATAGTATAGTTCAGATCATTGGCACCTGTTGCCGGACCTGCAAAGTATAGGTACCCAGAGTTGTGAAAGTTTCCAACTACAATTGTTGCACTTCCGGAAGAATAGAAATCAGCAGTTCCCGTGATCACGACTGAAGAAGTGGGATTATCAAACAGGTGGTAATCGGTGCAGCCGTCCGTGTTATTAACAACCAGGTTGCCGAAGACGTTCACATCATTGGCAAATGTATAGCATCCATCTTACAGGCTTAGAGTGGCGCCCTTTTCCACTGTCACGTTCCCGGTGAAAGTACGACCCCCGCTTAAGGTCGTGTCACTGGTCACAACGAAGTCACCAGACACCTCCTGCGCCGCAACAATACGAAACCATGAAACAAATACGAGCAGCAGGGTCCCGATGTAGTAGAGCATCATGCTTACCGGTCTTGCCTTACTGGCGTCATTTGAACTGCCCAAAAATTTCCTGTTGCATTCTCCTGCTTCACCTATATACAAAGCGGTACGGCAGGGCCCAAAGCTCGAACCCTGTCGCCCCTCGTGCCACCAACCGTCCGAGAATGGATGCCTCGTGCAGGAAAGCACTGCACTGCATGTTCAGCTAATTCTTGTTCCAAAAGGGAAGGAAACGTTCCGCGGAGAGTTCTGCGGAGAGTTCTCTGGAAAATCCCTAAAGGGTCAGTTGTGGTAGCGCGTGATTTTGGTCGCGATTTTAGAACTGAGTACCTCCAAATTTCAAGCTCTGTTCTGTTGAGAGTTGCGAAAAGCGTTGTTTCGAACTAGGCGGTCTCTTGTTCCGATACCACATGTAAACTCTTACTTAGTTAAGTTGGGTGTAGTGACGGGTTTAGCCGATAAGGTGCGCCCTGCAGATAGTCAGATGCATATACCATCAGACGATGCACGATTGTCTCAAGTCTTGATACTTCTTTGAATAACAGCCACGAAAGAGGGTGTTGAATAGGCTTTATTCATTGTATTATGGTATCTTTACACTCTTATCATCCTTATCATCGTCATTTTCTATATCCAGCATGTTTTCCCAGCAGAGTATTCTATCTGTCATATATTGATTTGTTTAGTAACTAGCCTTAATATTCTATAAAAGTAGGAACGGTTTGATATTCTTAGTAGTGCCGTATATGGAGCCATACAAACTATAGCAGTTGTACTTTCTTGTCTACTCTGCTTTAGCTTGTATGTCCCTGGTTTAGAGACGGTCTTCAAAAATGTCGGGGCTCATATCTGCAGTTTATATTATTTTCCAAATAACGTAAGCATCCGCATGCCTGGAAGGTTGTCCGTACATATCTGGCTTCTAATATTTCACAGTACTGAATCCCATCGGGTAATAATGTGTCAGGAGTCCATTCCCAAGTAGATATCCACAATTCATACTCACATAAATGTAGAGGGTACGATGGATATCGTAATCTTGGGTTAGCTTCCAACCCACTCAATAAGGATACTTAATTATGAGGGAGCTGAACGCATCTTATAGTGGATCATAGTCAAGTGGTCAGCAAGCCAAATTAATAACTAACAAAGCAATAAACATCCTTAAATATCCTGGCTTGAAATTATAGGCTGGTTATGTTAATTACCTTACCTGAGCTAAGAGTGATTACGTGTCGGTTAATCCATGTGAATAGAAACTGCTCTTCAATTTTGAGCGTAAGTTTAGCTATAATAAGGACTGTGACAAGGCCCATGCCGGACTATGTGCGTACCGACATCATCAATCACGTCAAAAGAGAATACGGGTTCCTACATAATAATACAGAGAGAATTCCTCTTGATTTGTCCGGAGCTTATGTGCTGTTCTGTATCTTTTAGGGCCATCTCACCCATTGGGTGCATCCCGACGCCGTTGGGCTTTTTATCTCCAGCAATTTTATACAGTGCAATTTTGCTCTGTAAGGAAGTTAGGTGGTCCTGACAGCTCAGACTTATTTGGAAATATACAGGGACCACTTACAGGCAGGCATTGAGTTGAAGAAAATTCTCTTGTACTTTCTTGTTTCCAACCTTTTACCTGTGCTGCTTAGCCCACAATTACACCTTTATACTGGTTATTCAGTTCGCTCCAATGTGCTAGTAGATATTGCAGTCGACAGAAAGTAATCTTTCGTGTAAAGGATCAGACGTGTGAGACCAGTGAGTAGGATTTTTGTTCTGTCATTAGTTATTGGATAACCCGATGGGTCAGGATGTGTACAGTTGTTGACTCTATTGTCGCATAGTACCCTTTTGAAACCGGGTGTTCAAATGTTGACTTGGAACGATAGCACACCAAGCACCAATGCTGGACTGAATATGACAGGGTGCAAGGCATACTATTAATTGGCGGAATCTTTGAACGATTTAGTTCCGAACACATGTGGAAAACCCATGGGAAAAATGGCACAGCATATGTCTCTCGAAGACAGGATACAGAAATAGGATATAACTGAATGAAAACTCTCTGCATTTTGGGATAGAACCGCCTAACGTTGTACTGCGACCATTTATACCTGCCGCCAACGTGGGTATTTGTTAGGCAACTGAAGATTTGCGCTCTTTTGGGATTCAACAATTGTGGGCAGAGGAGATGAACATTTTTCAGGTGTTTAACCCACTATACTGTGGTCTAAACAGGTGTCCTGGCAGATTTGGTCTTTGGTTTTGTAGTCGCCATCAATTAAGAAGCGGGATTATGACTTGTTTGAAGTGACCCTGATCATCCGAAGTGAAAACTACACGCTGATCCGGTGTGATATTTTTTGCTGGAATGCTTATAGTCTTGTATATATTTCATGATGGATTGTCACCGCAACTTGTTTGTTTACCATTTGTACTTCGTATCTAAGAGAAGTTCTCGGTATCGGTGGTTCAATCAGTTATTAGGAACGAGTTATCAGCTACGCCAAAATGTGAACAACTTTGATAAATTGCGGTACGTTCTATGCTTATTCTCAGAACCTCTCAAGAGAAAAGTTGGAAATAAGGAACTACATGTCGATTATTATTTATTGTTTAAATGTTGTAGAAAGGGAAGCTACTGTTTCTCTTTAAAACATGAGTCGCGAATTGTACGGTCTCATGTAAAGTACTCTTCCAGAGCGGCGCGCCTTGGTGGCCCCGCCTCAAGGTTCCACATATGCAGGGTCACGATTTATTCGTTTTAGAAAGGCCGTTTCCCAAAATCTATACAGGAGGAAACTTTAATATTCAGCAGCGCGTTGTTCCAGCACCAGCTCCGTATTCTATATGATGCTATATTAATGATTTTAGGACACCGCCTATACCACCCGAACGGGGAAGGGGTTTTATCCAGGGAAGAGATTTTTTCGACGCCGTGATTCCTTTTCCGAAAGAGTTTATTGCGTGACAACCCCCCAACCTCTCTTTCCGCTTCGGGGCTTGGATACCGTGACCCACGGTTTTGTCAAATACTGTAACAAGCCAAACCTTGGGAGTGATTGAACAATGCATATCAGGAAGATAAAGAGTCTGGTAGGAAGAGATTCAATTACACAGTTCAACATTCGAGACAGGTCTTGGAGCAACTCCTGCCACGTATGTTGTTCCTTCGGGTTCTGCGCCGTTTCACTGACAGGAAACCAGAAAAGTTCAATATTTCCCGAACGGAACTCTGTTTCCCGTTTTGGAACATATAAAAACTAACTTAACGCTGAGAGAGGAATGCTATCTCTCTGTTCAGTTCTCAATCGCGGTATTTTCCTGCAGAAAAGAGACGTGGGGTGGATGGCCGTGGAGAGCTTAACAAAGCGTACGATTCCATGGGACGAGATAAGCCGGCGGGGTGGCATATTCCCTCTCAATCCTTATATAAACAGCGAATGGTATGAATGGCTATCCACATCGTGTTGTAAGATCAAGCAACTGGATAACCGAGATGCCCGGAAACTTCAGAATAGTGCTACTGACGATTGCCTCCCTGTTGCACGCACACTCTTCTCGCGCAGACAGTAACCGATGGGCTGGTTGTGACTGATAACGTTACGTTGAGCGGAGATCATGTATTTAACGGTGACGTGGCAATGGAAAAATGTGGCAGTTCAACCCTGACAAACGGATACTATACGTTCAATAATGACTTGAACGTCTACGGCAATTTGTATTTGATGGGAACAGCTGTGGCAGTTCGTTATTCGATGCTACTGCCTCATCTGTCAACATTACTGGTACTGCAGAGTTCATTTTTTCGGACTTTTCAAATTTGGACTAGAAAGCCTTCTTTAACTCAGGGCACCTGTACCTAAGAGGTAAGTACAGGAGCGTATGCTGACACAGGGTGCAGGATGCAGGATGCAGATTGCACAAGATTTCATGAACAAGGGCGCAATATATATTGAGAACAGTGGTAATTTCTCATTAACGGGGTTTCAAATTACCAATTTATCCGGCATCCCAGTTGTGAACGACGGCCTCATTAGTGCAAATGGCCGGTCACCAATATTTAACTCGACAGCGGTGAACCTTTATGGTCAACAGATGTTCACTGTTCAAGAAGAGTTGCAAGGATCTGGAGCAATAGATGTAACAAATGGGAT